>NW_027197504.1:5000-60295 GCF_038502225.1 Cherax quadricarinatus
CAGACAGGACTACAAAAGGATCTGGACAGGCTCCTGGAATTCAACCCCTCCAAGTGCAAAGTCATGAAGATTGAGGAAGGGCAAAGAAGACGAAGACGGAATACAGTCTAGGGGGGCAAAGGTTACAAACCTCACTCAAGGAAAACGGTCTTGTGGTAAGTATTACACCGAACACTTCTCCTGAGGTACACATCAAACAAATAACTGCTGCAGCATACCAGCGACAAGCAAACCTAAGCACAGCATTCTGACATCTCAGTAAGGAGTCGTTCAGGACTCTCTACGCTGTGTACATCAGGTCCATATTGGAGTATGCAGCATCAGGTTGGAACCCACACCTGGCCAAGCACGTCATGAAATTAGAGAGACTGCAAAGGTTTGGAACAAGATTAATTACGGAGCTAAAGGTAATGTCTTACGAGGAGAGGTTAACGGAAATCGGTCTGGCGACACTAGAGAACAGGAGGGACCGGGGGAACATGATAACAACATATAAAATACTGAGAGGAATGAACAAGGTGGACAAGTACAGGATGTTTCAGAGATGGGACACTCCAACAAGAGGTCACAGTTGGAAGTTGAAGACTCAGATGAGTCATAGGGATCTTAAGAAGTAATCTGGAAAGGGATGTGGGGGAGGCAGGATCCATACATAGTTTCAAGAAGAGGTATAATGAAGCTCAGGGAGCAGAGAGGGAGTGACCTAGTAGCAACCAGTGACAAGGCGAGGCCAGGAGGTGAATCGACCCCTGCAACCACGATTAGGTGAGCACACACACACACACACACACACACACACACACACACACACACACACACACAGGCTAAGGAAGGAAGGAGGAGAGACAACAAGAAATGACCGTGAAGTATGTGAAGAACTCAACAAGAGATTCAAAGAAGTGTTCACAGAGGAGACAGAAGGGACTCCAGAAAGACGGAGAGGTGGGGCACACCACCAAGTGCTGGACACAGTGCACACAACCGAGGAAGAAGTGAAGAGGCTTCTGAGTGAGCTAGATACCTCAAAGGCAATGGGGCCAGATAACATCTCCCCATGGGTATTGAGAGAGGGAGCAGAGGCGCTATGTGTACCTCTAACAACAATATTCAATACATCTATCGAAACAGGGAGATTGCCTGAGGCATGGAAGACAGCAAATGTAGTCCCAATCTTTAAAAAAGGAGACAGACATGAAGCATTAAACTACAGACCAGTGTCACTGACATGTATAGTATGCAAAATCATGGAGAAGATTATCAGGAGAAGAGTGGTGGAACACCTAGAAAGGAATGATCTCATCAACAGCAGCCAACATGGTTTCAGGGACGGGAAATCCTGTGTCACAAACCTACTGGAGTTCTATGACATGGTGACAGCAGTAAGACAAGAGAGAGAGGGGTGGGTGGATTGCATTTTCTTGGACTGCAAGAAGGCGTTTGACAGTTCCACACAAGAGATTGGTGCAAAAACTGGAGGACCAAGCAGGGATAACAGGGAAGGCACTACAATGGATCAGAGAATACTTGTCAGGAAGACAGCAGCGAGTCATGGTACGTGGCGAGGTGTCAGAGTGGGCACCTGTGACCAGCGGGGTCCCGCAGGGATCAGTCCTAGGACCAGTGCTGTTTCTGGTATTTGTGAAAGACATGACGGAAAGAATAGACTCTGAGGTGTCCCTGTTTGCAGATGACGTGAAGTTGATGAGAAGAATTCACTCGATCGAAGACCAGGCAGAACTACAAAGGGATCTGGACAGGCTGCAGACCTGGTCCAGCAATTGGCTCCTGGAGTTCAATCCCACCAAGTGCAAAGTCATGAAGATTGGGGAAGGGCAAAGAAGGCCGCAGACGGAGTACAGTCTAGGGGGTCAGAGACTACAAACCTCACTCAAGGAAAAAGATCTTGGGGTGAGTATAACACCAGGCACATCTCCTGAAGCGCACATCAACCAAATAACTGCTGCAGCATATGGGCGCCTAGCAAACCTCAGAACAGCATTCCGACATCTTAATAAGGAATCATTCAGGACCCTGTACACCGTGTATGTTAGGCCCATATTGGAGTATGCGGCACCAGTTTGGAACCCACACCTAGCCAAGCACGTGAAGAAACTAGAGAAAGTGCAAAGGTTTGCAACAAGACTAGTCCCAGAGCTAAGAGGTATGTCCTACGAGGAGAGGTTAAGGGAAATCAACCTGACGACACTGGAGGACAGGAGAGAGAGGGGGGGGACATGATAACGACATACAAAATACTGAGAGGAATTGACAAGGTGGACAAAGACAGGATGTTCCAGAGATTGGACACAGTAACAAGGGGGCCAAGTTGGAAGCTGAAGACACAGATGAATCACAGGGATGTTAGGAAGTATTTCTTCAGCCACAGAGTAGACAGTAAGTGGAATAGTTTGGGAAGCGATGTAGTGGAGGCAGGATCCATACATAGCTTTAAGCAGAGGTATGATAAAGCTCACGGCTCAGGGAGAGTGACCTAGTAGCGATCAGTGAAGAGGCGGGGCCAGGAGCTCGGACTCGACCCCTGCAACCTCAACTAGGTGAGTACAACTAGGTGAGTACACACACACACACACACACACACACACACACACACACACACACACACACACACACTAGGCTAGGTGGCCAAAGACTGCAAACGTCGCTCAAGGAGAAAGATCTTGGGATGAGTATAACACTGAGCATATCTCCGGAAGCACACATCAACCAGATAACTGCTGCAGCATATGGGCGCCTGGCAATTCTGAGAATAGCGTTCCGATACCTTAGTAAGGAATCGTTCAAGACACTGTACACCGTGTACGTCAGGTCCATATTGGAGTATGCAGTACCTGTTTGGAACCTACACTTGATCAACCACATCAAGAAATTAGAGAAAGTGCAAAGGTTTGCGACAAAGTTAGTTCCAGAGCTAAGGGGAATGTCCTACGAAGAAAGGTTAAAGGAAATCGGCCTGACGACACTGGAGGACAGGAGGATTAGGGGAGACATGATAACAACATACAAAATACTGCGTGGAATAAACAAGGTCGAAAGAGACTGGATGTTCCAGAGAGGGAACACAGGAACAAGGGGTCACAATTGGAAGTTGAAGGCCCAGATGAGTCAAAGGGATGTTAGGAAGTATTTCTTCAGTCATAGAGTAGTCAGGAAGTGGAATAGCCTAGCAAGTGATGTAGTGGAGGCAGGAATCATACATAGCTTTAAGATGAGGTATGATAAAGCTCATGGAGCAGGGAGAGAGAGGACCTACAGCACTCAGTGAAGAGACGGGGCCAGGAGCTGAGTCTCGACCCCTGCAACCACAATTTGGTGAGTATGTGAATTAGGTGAGGTGAGTACACACACAGACACACAACACCTCTTAACCAACTGTAAACTAAATATTTTGATGCTGTGTATTCTACGACAGACTGATAAACGTCGTGCTACAAGTCATAACTTTTTATTTGTTTTATGTGGCTGATCTGAGATTCGCTGTGACGTGTACCCCAGATTATCTTTCAATATTTTTTGTTTTTCTTATTATATACCGTTCTGTTTGTAGTTTTCTCTTTCGTTTTCAGATCTATAACCTTGCACGGGTTCTGTTTCAGCTCTGGTATTCCTGTCTAAGTCTACCTGGAGGTTATCTCTGTCCCTTACCCGTCTTTAGCCTTCTCGTTAGTTTTACTTCATCTGTAAATGAAAACACAAAATTTTGCTTCAAGCTACCAGGTCTTTCACACATATATCAGGAACAACACTAGTGTGCTAATGTTTGAACATTAATGTTTGTGTTTTTGTTCTGCATCATTGTGCGTGTTTTCAGTGATTTTTTCCCTATATGCATTGTTCATTGTTGCATTCTTGTGTATTTTGTAAACAGTGGTGTGGAACGCTCAGGGAGATACGACCCATTACCGCCGGCAAACTTTCATAAGCCAAAATTTCTCTTAAATTCCGGATGCCATATCCTTGTATTCCGACTAATTGCATAAAAAATGAAAACTAAAACTTCCTTAATGCAAGATTCTTGGTGCATCTTTACTCTATAAGACTCTAAGTACATCTTAACCTACCTCGAGGTACCTCTTACCCTGCCTCTAGGTACCTCTTCACCTTCTAGGTTGTAGGTACGCCTTGAATGAACATTAAAATGGTATAAAATACCTAACAACAGGTACGCCTTAAGATTATGCTAATCTACAGATACATCTTAACAATAAACATTGAAAATTAAAGGCTCTTCTTAACACCTAAGACAATGGGTATGTCTTGAGATGATACAAACTGTTGGTACTTCTTTAAATGACGTAAGTTTTTAAGAGCATCTTAAGATATTATAAAACTGTAGGGACTCATTAAGATGATGTAAGACTGTAGGTTATTCTTAAAATGATACAAGACTGTTGGTTCTCAAGGTGATGCAAGCCTGTTGGTTCTCAGGGTGATGCAAGCCTGTTGGTTCTCAGGGTGATGCAAGCCTGTTGGTTCTCAAGGTGATGCAAGCCTGTTGGTTCTCAGGGTGATGCAAGCCTGTTGGTTCTCAGGGTGATGCAAGCCTGTTGGTTCTCAGGGTGATGCAAGCCTGTTGGTTCTCAGGGTGATGCAAGATGGTTCTCAGGGTGAGCAAGACTGTTGGTTCTCAGGGCGATGCAAGACTGTTGGTTCTCAGGGTGATCTCAAGCAACCTGTTGGTTCTCAAGGTGATGCAAGCCTGTTGGTTCTCAGGGTGGTGCAAGCCTGTTGGTTCTCAAGGTTCTCTGATGCAAGCCTGTTGGTTCTCAAGGTGATGCAAGCCTGTTGATTCTCAGGGTGATGCAAGCCTGTTGGTTCTCAAGGTGATGCAAGCCTGTTGGTTCTGTGATGACTGTTGGCTCTCAGTGATGTGACTGTTGGCTCTCAGGGTGATGCAAGACTGTTGGTTCTCAGGGTGATGCAAGCCTGTTGGTTCTCAAGGTGATGCAAGCCTGTTGGTTCTCAGGGTGATGCAAGCCTGTTGGTTCTCAAGGGATGATGTTCTCAGGGTGAGCAACCTGTTGGTTCTCAGGGTGAGCCTGTTGGTTCTCAGGGTGATGCAAGTTCTCAAGGTGATGCAAGCCTGTTGGTGATGCAAGCCTGTTGGTTCTCAGGGTGATACAATGTTCTCAGGGTGATGCAACTGTTGGTTCTCAGGGTGATGCAAGCCTGTTGGTTCTCAGGGCGATGCAAGCCTGTTGGTTCTCTCAAGAGGGTGATGCAAGCCTGTTGTTCTTGATGCAAGCCTGTTGGTTCTCAAGGTGATGCAAGCCTGTTGGTTCTCAAGGTGATGCAAGCCTGTTGGTTCTCAGGGTGATGCAAGCCTGTTGGTTCTCAGGGTGATACAAGCCTGTTGGTTCTCAGGGTGATGCAAGCCTGTTGGTTCTCAGGGTGATGCAAGCCTGTTGGTTCTCAGGGCGATGCAAGCCTGTTGGTTCTCAGGGTGATGCAAGACCGTTGGTTCTCAAGGTGATGCAAGCCTGTTGGTTCTCAGGGTGATGCAAGACTGTTGGTTCTCAGGGTGATGGCCTGTTGGATCTCAGGGCGATGCAAGCCTGTTGGTTCTCAAGGTGATGCAAGCCAGTTGGTTCTCAGGGTGATGCAAGCCTGTTGGTTCTCAGGGTGAGGCCTGTTGGTTCTCATGATACAAGCCTGTTGGTTCTCAGGGTGATCCAAGAGGGTGATGCAAGCCTGTTGGTTCTCAGGGTGATGCACTGGGTTCTCAGGGTGATGCAAGCCTGTTGGTTCTCGATGCAAGTTCTCAGGATGATGCAAGCCTGTTGGTTCTCAGGGTGATGCAAGCCTGTTGGTTCTCAGGGTGATGCAAGCCTGTTGGTTCTCAGGGTGATGCAAGCCTATTGGTTCTCAGGGTGATGCAAGACTATTGGTTCTCAAGGTGATGCAAGCCTGTTGGTTCTCAGGGTGATGCAAGACTGTTGGTTCTCAAGGTGATGCAAGCCTGTTGGTCCTCAGGGTGATGCAAGACTGTTGGTTCTCAGGGTGATGCAAGACTGTTGGTTCTCAAGGTGATGCAAGCCTGTTGGTTCTCAGGGTGATGCAAGCCTGTTGGTTCTCAAGGTGATGCAAGCCTGTTGGTTCTCAGGGTGATGCAAGACTGTTGGTTCTCAAGGTGATGCAAGCCTGTTGGTCCTCAGGGTGATGCAAGACTGTTGGTTCTCAGGGTGATGCAAGACTGTTGGTCCTCAGGGTGATGCAAGACTATTGGTTCTCAAGGTGATGCAAGCCTGTTGGTTCTCAGGGTGATGCAAGACTGTTGGTTCTCAGGGTGATGCAAGCCTGTTGGATCTCAGGGCGATGCAAGCCTGTTGGTTCTCAGGGTGATGCAAGCCAGTTGGTTCTCAGGGTGATGCAAGCCTGTTGGTTCTCAGGGTGATGCAAGCCTGTTGGTTCTCAGGGTGATACAAGCCTGTTGGTTCTCAGGGTGATCCAAGACTGTTGGTTCTCAAGGTGATGCAAGCCTGTTGGTTCTCAGGGTGATGCAAGACTGTTGGTTCTCAGGGTGATGCAAGCCTGTTGGTTCTCAGGGCGATGCAAGCCTGTTGGTTCTCAGGATGATGCAAGCCTGTTGGTTCTCAGGGTGATGCAAGCCTGTTGGTTCTCAGGGTGATGCAAGCCTGTTGGTTCTCAGGGTGATGCAAGCCTGTTGGTTCTCAGGGTGATGCAAGACTATTGGTTCTCAAGGTGATGCAAGCCTGTTGGTTCTCAGGGTGATGCAAGACTGTTGGTTCTCAGGGTGATGCAAGCCTGTTGGTTCTCAGGGTGATGCAAGACTGTTGGTTCTCAGGGTGATGCAAGACTGTTGGTTCTCAGGGTGATGCAAGCCTGTTGGTTCTCAGGGTGATGCAAGCCTGTTGGTTCTCAAGGTGATGCAAGCCTGTTGGTTCTCAGGGTGATGCAAGACTGTTGGTTCTCAAGGTGATGCAAGCCTGTTGGTCCTCAGGGTGATGCAAGACTGTTGGTTCTCAGGGTGATGCAAGACTGTTGGTCCTCAGGGTGATGCAAGACTATTGGTTCTCAAGGTGATGCAAGCCTGTTGGTTCTCAGGGTGATGCAAGACTGTTGGTTCTCAAGGTGATGCAAGCCTGTTGGTCCTCAGGGTGATGCAAGACTGTTGGTTCTCAAGGTGATGCAAGCCTGTTGGTCCTCAGGGTGATGCAAGACTGTTGGTTCTCAGGGTGATGCAAGACTGTTGGTTCTTCTTAAAACTGTGAAAACTGTGTATGATGCCCATGCAGGAAGAACTCAGACCGCTAAGCACATAAATGCAAAATAATAATAATAATAATAATAATAATAATAATAATAATAATAATAATAATAATAATAATAATATCCAATATATTAAACCTCCTTTTTACAGTGAACTCACAAGAAGTAAATTGTTGGCAGTTTGCTGTAACTCCAGAAATTTTCTGGCCCATAAGGCAAGGGAAATGGCGCAGGCATTACTCTGGTAAATACCACAACCCGAAAATAAAGACTTAAGGTCATCTATATCTTCGCAACAAGTATAGCTGAGATTCAACGCATCGACCGGTGAATGTTTGGTGACAGTACACACTACCTCGTGCAATTCATTATCATTCTTCCACGTCTGTTATCTGACATGTTACTCAGTGCCAGATTCTTAGCCTTACCAGTTTTTAATTCTATTTTGTCTATCTTAAGTAATGAGGTGATTAAGTATCCCCCAAGTGGAGGTAACTCTGAGTAAATTTTTCTCCTCGTAAAAGTTCTTTTCTTTTTTTTTGTCTGAATGTTTCTTCTGAATCAGCGCAGAAGTGTAGGGGAAGAATTCTACAACTATTTGCATGTTCTGGCATGTTCTGGCATGTTCTGGCATGTTCTGGCATGTTCCGGCATGTTCTGGCACCCAGAGTGATTATGGCTGCCGTGATGTAAATTGAGAATATCTCTTCTGTTCGGCTTCACACTTCCAGCACTGGAGTGTCTTGGAAGGTGTGGCTTCTTATTGGAGTTAGTAGGTGCCAGTCTGACAGTTATATTTTTAAAACAGTGTCTCATTTTTTTATAAATTAAGTTGCGATTGCATTTTTCGATTAACGCAACCCTTTAGAAGATAATATATCTTACTGAACGGATAATTCTTTATAAGAGGTCAAGTATAGCATGAGAAACAATAAACAAGAGCAACCACATCAGCATGAGAAACAAAAAATCAAGAGCAACAACAGCACTAGTAAACACAACAACCAAATACATAACAAACAATAATTAGCATACATGATTTTGAACGCTAAAAATCACTATGCATTTTGTCGTCTCATTAACTTGTTGTTCTTTGAGTTCTTCTGGTCCAGAGTTTATGTATCTTTCAGTACAGCCCAAATCATTAACTATTTTTTCTGTTCACAGTTTCCCTCAAGAACCTGTAATTATCTACAATCTTCTTTTTAATTTCTAGAATAATATTCATCTATCTCTATCGAAAGTAGCATAACTATATTCATTTTTTGCTTCTGTATAGCTTTGCTTTTATCAGGTACATTTTGCCATAAGCAAACAACAGACAACAATGATGTTTTCATTATTTTATCATATATATCCTGCGATCGCATTTGCCTGGACCTCCGCCTCTTTTCTGCAACATTGCAATCTCCTGATCATGTGTTGATTGCACCACGAAAGACCTAAAGCTATCATATATATATATATATATATACATATATATATATATATATATATATATATATATATATATATATATATATATATATATATATATATATATATATATACATATATATATATATATATATATATATATATATATATATATATATATATATATATATATATATATATATATATATATATATATATATATATATTTCTTTTCCACTGATTTTCATGCTAATATTTACCTACCTTAATCTGATATTCCACTGCTTATATCCATGAGCTCATTCAGTATAAATAGGCAGAGATGCCATTGTATGTATGTGTGCGTGTGTACTCACCTATTTATACTCACCTATTTGTGGTTGCAGGGGTCGAGTCTTAGCTCCTGGCCCCGCCTCTTCACTAGTTGCTACTGGGTCCTCTCTCTCCCTGCTCCATGAGCTTTATCAAACCTCGTCTTAAAACTATTTATGGTTCCCGCCTCCACTACGTCACTTTCTAGTGTGTGTGTCCGTGTGTGTGTGTGTGTGTCTGTGTGTGTGTGTGTGTCTGTGTGTGGTTGTACTCACCTAGTTGAGGTTGCGGGGATCGAGTCCGAGCTCCTGGCCCCGCCTCTTCACTGATCGCTACTGCTCTCCTTATTCTCCTGGGTCCTTTTCCTTCTACATTTGTGTGTGTGTGTGTGTGTGTGTGTGTGTGTGTGTGTGTGTGTGTGTGTGTGTGTGTGTGTGTGTGTGTGTGTGTGTGTGTGTGTGTGTGTGTGTGTGTGTGTGTGTGTGTGTGTGTGTGTGTGTGTGTGTGTGTGTGTGTATGTGTGTCCGTGTGTGTGTGTGTACTCACCTATTTGTACTCACCTATTTGTGGTTGCAGGGGTCGATTCATAGCTCCTGGCCCCGCCTCTTCACTGATTGCTACTAGGTCCTCTCTCTCCCTGCTCCATGAGCTTTATCATACCTCGCCTTAAAACTATGTATGGTTCCCGCCTCCACTACTTCACTTTCTAGACTATTCCACGACTTGACTATGACTGAAGAAATACTTCCTAACATCCCTTTGATTCATCTGAGTCTTCAACTTCCAATTGTGACCTCTTGTGTATGTGTCCCATCTCTGGAACATCCTGTCTTTGTCCACCGTGTCTATTCTGCGCAGTATTTTATATGTCGTTATCATGTCTCCCCTGACCCTCCTGGCCTCCAGTGTCGTCAATCCGATTTCCCTCAACCTTTCTTCGTACGACAATCCCCGTAGCTCTGGGACTAGTCTTGTTGCAAACCTTTGCACTTTCTCTAATTTCTTGACGTGCTTGACTAGGTGTGGATTCCAAACTGGTGCTGCATACTCCAGTATGGGCCTGACGTAAATGGTATACAGTGTCTTGAACGACTCCTTATTGAGGTATCGGAACGCTATCCGTAGGTTTGCCAGGCGCCAGTATGCTGCAGCAGTTATCTGATTTATGTGCGCCTCAGGAGATATGCTCGGTGTTATACTCACCCCCAGATCTTTTTCCTTGAGTGAGGTTTGCAGTCTTTGGCCATCTAAACTATATTGTGTCTGCGGTCTTCTTTGCCCTTCCCCAATCTTCATGACTTTGCATTTGGCAGGGTTAAACTCAAGGAGCCAGTTTCTGGACCAGGCTTGTAGCCTGTCCAGGTCTCTTTGTAGTCCTGCCTGATCCTCATCCGATTTTATTCTTCTCATTAACTTCACATCATCTGCAAACAAGGACACTTCTGAGTCTATCCCTTCCGTTATGTCGTTCACATATACCAAGAACAGCACAGGTCCTAGGACTGACCCCTGTGGAACCCCGCTTGTCACAAGCGCCCACTCTGACACCTCGTCACGTACCATGACTCGTTGTTGCCTCCCTGTCAGGTATTCTCTGATCCATTGCAGTGCCTTTCCTGTTATGTGTGCCTGATCTTCTAGCTTTTTCAGTAACCTCTTGTGAGGAACTGTGTCGAAGGCCTTTTTGCAGTCTAAAAAAATGCAGTCGATCCACCCCTCTCTCTCTTGTCTTACTTCTGTCACCTTGTCATAAAACTCTAGTAGGTTTGTGACACAGGATTTTCCTTCCCTGAAACCATGCTGGTTGTCAATTATACACTTGTTTCTTTCCAGGTGCTCCACCACTCTCCTCCTGATGATCTTCTCCATGACCTTGCATACTATACACGTTAGTGATACAGGTCTGTAGTTTAGTGCCTCATGTCTGTCTCCCTTTTTAAAAATTGGGACTACATTTGCCATCTTCCATACCTCAGGGAGTTGCCCAGTTTCAAATGATGTGTTGAAGATCTTTGTTAATGGCACACACAATATCTCTGCTCCCTCTTTAAGGACCCACGGAGAGATGTTGTCTGGTTCCACCGCCTTTGAGGTGTCAAGTTCGCATAGCAGCTTCTTCACTTCCTCCTTGGTTATATGTACCTCATCCAGCACTTGCTGGTGTACCCCCCTGTTCTGATTTCCTGGAGTCCTACTGGTTTCCACTGTAAATAGTTCTTTAAATCTCGTGTTGAGCTCCTGACATACCTCTCGGTCGTTTCTTGTGAATTCCCCATCACCCTTCCTCAGTCTGATTACCTGGTCCTTGACTGTTGTTTTCCTCCTGATGTGGCTGTACAACAGCTTCGGGTCAGTCTTGACTTTCGATGCTATGTCATTTTCATATTGTCACTGAGCCTCCCTTCTTATCTGAGCATATTCATTTCTGGCTCTTCGGCTAATCTCTTTATTTTCCTGAGTTCTGTCTTCTGTACCTTTTCCATTCTCTAGTACACCTAGTTTTTGCCTCCCTACACCTTTGGGTGAACCAAGGACTCGTTCTGTTCTTCCCATTATTTCTGTTTCCCTTGGGAACAAACCTCTCCTCTGCCTCCTTGCATTTTGTTGCCACATAGTCCATCATTTCTTGTGCTGGTTTTCCTGTCAGTTCCCTCTCCCACTGAATGTTTTGAAGGAAGTTCCTCATGCCTGAATAGTTCCCCCTTTTGTAGTTTGGTTTTTCCCACCCTATTCCTGCTACTCTCTCCACTTGGAGCTCAACTATGTAGTCGAAGCACAGAACCACATGATCACTAGCTCCCAGGGGCCTTTCATACAAGATATCCTCGATGTCTGAACTACTCAAGGTGAATACAAGGTCCAGTCTTGCTGGTTCATCTTCTCTCTCTCTGGTAGTGTTTCTAACATGTTGATGCATGAGGTTTTCCAGTATGTGTGTCTGTGTGTGTATGTGTGTGTGTGTGTGTGTGTTTGTGTGTGTGTATGTGTGTGTGTGTGTGTGTGTGTGCGTGTGTGCGCGTGTGTGTGCGTGTGTGTGTGTGTGTGTGTGTGTGTATGTACTCACCTAGTTGAGGTTGCAGGGGTCGAATCCAAGCTCTTGGCCCCGCCTCTTCACTGGTCGCTGCTAGGTCACTCTCCCTGAACCATGAGCTTTATCGTACCTCTGCTTAAAGCTATGTATGGATCCTGCCTCCACTACATCGGTTCCCAAACTATTCCACTTCCTGACTACTCTGTGGCTGAAGAAATACTTCCTAACATCTCTTTGATTCATCTGTGTCTTCAGCTTCCAACTGTGTCCCCGTGTTGCTGTGTCCAGTCTCCGGAACATCGTGTCTTTGCCCACCTTGTCAATTCCTCTCAGTATTTTGTAAATCGTTATCATGTCCTCCCTATCTCTCCTGTCCTCCAGTGTCGTCAGATTGATTTCCCTTAACCTCTCCTCATAGGACATACCTCTTAACTCTGGGACTAGTCTTGTTGCAAACCTTTGCACTTTCTCTAGTTTCTTTACATGCTTGGCTAGGTGTGGGTTCCAAACTGGTGCCGCATACTCCAATATGGGCCTAACGTACACGGTGTACAGGGTCCTGAACGATTCCTTATTAAGATGTCGGAATGCTGTTCTGAGGTTTGCCAGGCGCCCATATGCTGCGGCAGTTATTTGGTTGATGTGCGCTTCAGGAGATGTGCCTGGTGTTATACTCACCCCAAGATCTTTTTCCTTGAGTGATGTTTGTAGTCTCTGGCCCCCTAGACTGTACTCCGTCTGCGGTCTTCTTTGCCCTTCCCCAATCCTCATGACTTTGCACTTGGTGGGATTGAACTCCAGGAGCCAGTTGCTGGACCAGGTCTGCAGCCTGTCCAGATCCCTTTGTATTTCTGCTTGGTCTTCGATCGAATGAACTCTTCTCATCAACTTCACGTCATCTGCAAACAGGGACACCTCGGAGTTTATTCCTTCCGTCATGTTCACAAATACCAGAAACAGCACTGGTCCTAGGACTGACCCCTGTGGGACCCCGCTGGTCACAGGTGCCCACTCTGACACCTCGCCACGTACCATGACTCGTTGCTGTCTTCCTGACAAGTATTCCCTGATCCATTGCAGTGCCTTCCCTGTTATCCCTGCTTGGTCCTCCAGTTTTTGCACTAATCTCTTGTGTGGTACTGTGTCAAACGCTTTCTTGCAGTCCAAGAAAATGCAATCCACCCACCCCTCTCTCTCTTGTCTTACTGCTGTCACCATGACATAGAACTCCAGTAGGTTTGTGACACAGGATTTCCCTTCTCTGAAACCATGTTGGCTGCTGGTGATGAGATCATTCCTTTCTAGATGTTCCACCATTCTCTTCCTGACAATCTTTTCCATGATTTTGCATGCTATACATGTCAGTAACACTGGTCTGTAGTTTAGTGCTTGATGTCTGTCTCCTTTTTTAAAGACTGGGACCACATTTGCTGTCTTCCATGCCTCGGGCAATCTCCCTGTTTCGATAGATGTATTGAATATTGTTGTTAAGGGTACACATAGCGCCTCTGCTCCCTCTCTCAGGACCCATGGACAGATGTTATCTGGCCCCATTGCATCTGAGGTATCTAACTCACTCAGAAGCCTCTTCACTTCTTCCTCGGTTGTGTGCACTGTGTCCAGCACTTGGTGGTTTGCCCCACCTCTCCGTCTTTCTGGAGCCCCTTCTGTCTCCTTTGTGAACACTTCTTCGAATCTCTTGTTGAGTTCCTCACATACTTCACGGTCGTTTCTTGTTGTCTCTCCTCCTTCCTTCCTTAGCCTGATTACCTGGTCCTTGACTGTTGTTTTCCTCCTGATGTGGCTGTATAACAGTTTCGGGTCAGATTTGGCTTTCGCTGCTATGTCGTTTCACATTGTCGTTGGGCCTACCTTATCTGTGCATATTCGTTTCTGGCTCTACGACTGCTCTCCTTATTCTCCTGGGTCCTTTGACTTCTATATTTCTTCCATTCCCTAGCACACTTGGTTTTTGCCTCCCTGCACCTTTGGGTAAACCATGGGTTCATCCTGTGATGTCCTCAATATCTGCACTACTCAAGGTTAATACTAAGTCCAGTCTTGCTGGTTCATCCTCTTCTCTCTCTCTCTCTTGAAATGTCCCTTACGTGTTGTTACTTGAAGTTTTCCAGTACCACCTCCATCATCTTAGCCCTCCATGTATCTTGGCCCCATGTGGCTCCAAGTTCTCCCAATCAATCTCCTTGTGGTTAAAGTCACCCATGATCAGGAGCTTTGCCCTGCATGCATGAGCTCTTCTGGCCACTGCAGCCACTGTGTCAACCATCGCTCTATTGCTCTCGTGTACGTGTGTGTGTGTGTGTGTGTGTGTGTGTGTGTGTGTGTGTGTGTGTGTGTGTGTGTGTGTGTGTGTGTATGTGTGAGTGTGTCTGTGTGTGTGTGTGTGTTGTGTGTCTGTGTGTCTGTGTGCCTGTCTCAGTAGTAGTAACCAGTTACCAGTCTAGTAACCAGTTACCGTAACCGTCCGTTGATTCAACTCTTATTGTGCTGAGCTGACACTATTTCAAAACACCCACTACGGGGTACTGGCCAGCCGGCTAGTCAGTGTTACGAGTGGAAGCAAGGAGATAGGTACGGCTGGCGGGCTCTGTCCACATATCAGTAATTATACGTATAACAGCCTACGTGAGTATTTCTACCCTAATCCACGTATCGAACTCCCACATGATAAATGGTGACAGCGGTGTGGAGCGTGGATTTACGTTTTTAAGGGTAATTCAAGGCGTTTGAAGACTGTTGTGAGTAGCCGGCAGGGTCAGCCACTACCCGCCCGCACCACCTCGAGCCACCAGCTATACCCTCACACCCTCCAGCCAGCCGTTATACCTTCACTCACAGCTTCTGCCTGCAAGCCTGTTGCAGCCGTTTCAAGCTTCCTGGCTTAGTTCGTGTGCTAATTGCTTCAATCTCCGAGGGGTTGACCCGGATTTTGCAATTAAGCCAGTCAGTAAGCCAGACTGTGGAAGTGAACGCCAGTCAGCCTATCATCCAGCCTGTCTCCTGTCATCCAACTGCTCCTCCGTGCTTTGTGCATCGTTACACGTCTTCCAGTCATCCATTCTCGTGGGGTAAGCCAGCCAGCCAACCCAGCTTCTAACCCAGCTGAGAGAGAGAAGTAAGCCACGCAGTAAGAAGTAAGCCAAGCTCCTCTGAGGTATTGTTTATATCGCTGTGCTCCCTGTTGGATGCTAAGAGTGGGTTTTACCATTCCTGTGGCATAGAGTGGGTTTTCCAAGCCACCTTCGTGGGTAGTGGAGTGAGCGCGTCCGCCAGAGAGTCGTCCCCCCCCACCACTCTCTCCCACTACCCGGGGTGCGCGGCAGAGCCCCAGCGTCCACCCCCCACTCTCTCCACCACCACTCTCTTCCACCAGCCATCCACTCATCTACTTGTGGTTGTTTGCACCCTTGTACCGGGTCCTAGTACTGTTTTGGCTCACATAATTGGTCAAGAGATTGTAGCTGGTGCCAACGAGATAAAGCCAGTTATGTGAGTTCGTCTAGAATGCACATTTCTTCACGACAACAGTGAATGTAGGTGACGTCAGCCATCACCGCGCGGGACACCAGACACCCGCCCCCCCACCAGTACTCACCGTCCGTCTTCTACTCCAGACTCCAGTGATAATTTTCTTGAGACATTTTTTCTTGCATTTAAAGACATTTGCGAGTGTGAGACATTTATAGTAAATTGTTTGTGTACTCTAAACCTTGTGTTTTTCAGTGTAAACGCAGTATTCTTTGACTCAGTATTTTTCCAATATTTTTCAGTGTTTTCACTTATCTTATATTATTTTATTCTGTGTTTTTCATTTTGCTACTCGTCTGTAGTAAGTATTATTGTGTAGTGTACCAGTCAGTCACTCTGTGTGAAGTGATTCATTTTTTTTTTATTGTATTCTTTCAGCGTTGTATTCTGCAGTGATATTTACCCCAGTATACCAAATTTTCCATTTATTTCTATGTGTGTCATTTTTTTTCGTATGCCAACAGTGTCTCATTCCTCTAATTTTTCGCAGACTGTGTACCATTATTTTTGCCAGCAAATTTTTGTCGTATCAGTCACAGCAAGATTTTGTTGTATCAGTCACAGCAGGAATTTGTTGTAAGAATAAATTAATACTGGTGGTTGCTCCGTCACTGTAAGTGTTATATTCCCTGTTTTGTTCCTGTGTTTCATATTTTATATTCTTGAACAAATTCACTCTTGATGCAATTTCAATTACTTTTAACGTAAAGTGTTTTTCTTACTCTGTTTGAGTAAATTGTTTTGTCTAATTTACAATTAAGAGTTAAAGTGTTCAATCAGTTTATTTTTTTTTTGATCTTCATAATTTTAATTCATTATTTTACCTGAGTTTTCCCAGTGACACTTTATTACTGCAGTGATTATTTCTATACCTTATTTTGTTGCACTTGTTCTGAAGTGAATTCTTTTGTTGAACTGTTCTGCAGTGAATTCTTTTCTTTTATTGATATCTTATGAATTATATTTTAATTTTGTCTATGCATTCTTAGAAAATATTTAAAATTTCCCAGTTAACAATTTAATAATTTTATTTTACACTTTCACATTGATTTAAAATTTAATTAATTTTCTTTATTAGCAAGAGTAAAGACAGCTCATTTTGCATTTAATTCAGTCTCCAGTAATATTTTTACTTGTATATTTCAATGTAAATTTTTTTTATTTTTGTCAATAGTCCCTTAAATTGAGTTTTCATTCCTCTTGCAGTGTATTTAGGTATTATTCTGCAGAATTAGTTGTATATCTTTTTATTTCAATTCTAGAATTTTATATCATTTTTCTTGTTCATTATTTTTGCCTTATGTCCTTGAGTAAGTTCCCTGAGATCATGTCCCAGTCACTTTTGAATGTTCACTTAGTGTATCATGCCAGTCAAAGTCAATATGATTCAGTCCACAGTACCAACATTCCCTTACTGACTGAAAGACAATACCTAGCCTTTGAGCAATGTGTTTGTTCTCACAGCTTGTATCTGAGATTTGTTAAAGTGCTGCGAAATGTGAAGTTCAGATTAAGTTCCTATAGATCCGTGAATTCCTTATTAACGTAGCCGAGCGGTCAGGCACTAGTAATACTGTCACTCCTGTCTGGACTCCAGCCACAATATCATGCACGCAGGATAGTGCGACTATCCTTGCGATGGCGACTTGTTCAAGTATTCGTTCCTTCCCAGGGGACGCTTTGAGAAGAACTGTACTTGCAACGAGTTATGCCATCTCTTGCTGATGCCACAAGCCGTGCAGAAAGACGTTTCTGTGGCTAGTGTGCTCACTTGAGTGTTGTTGTTGTCCCTTGTGTTTCAGATTGTGATCCCATCCTAGTTGACAGTAATCAGTGCATTGTAAGAAGTTATTTCTCGAGTAACTTCCACGTTGTTAAAGTTTGTACGTGTAGTTTCTTTATAGTTGATACCTCGTGTCACTGTGTGCGACTCAGAATATCAGCATTGTTCACCGTGTTCATTTCTTTTCTCCTGTGCTTGCAGTTTGAGATAGTAGATTCGTTCTCCCTTGCTCATATTGCGTGTTATAGCGTTAATTTTTCAACCGGGGAGAGTCATCCACTCCACCGAGTTTGTTCATTCCTCCAGTAAGAAAGAACCGATCCCTTGTGTTCTGGTGATTCGATTCCTGCTCCAGGAAGATCTTATTCTGACTGTGAAGCCACCAGCACCTATTAGTGACTTTCTCATGAACCAAGAATTACTGTATCGAACAGCCGAGTTGGGTACTCCTAGCAGAAGAGTATACCAGTTAGTAATTCCACAGTCACTAGTGAATGTAGCCTTACAGCTAGTTCACGATGTACCAGGTGTTGCACACCCTGGTATGGATCGTTCAGTAAAACAAGCCAGATTGAAATACTTTTGGCCTCGTATGGCAACTGATATTTCTGAGTATGTTAGGAAATGTAGTGTCTGCATGCAACATAAAGGCAATGCTAATGGTCCTAATCCAATCCAAGTGTATCCAACTACTAGCGAACCTTGGGAAAGAGTTGCGCTAGATTTGTTAACTAATTTCCGATGTTCCCTCCAAGGTAACAAACATCTGTGTGTTATGGTAGACCATTTCACCAGATATTGCGAGTTAGTTCCTATTGCAGATAAGACTGCCGAGACAGTAGCTAAAGCGTTTAAAGAACGCATTATCTGCAGGCATACCACCCCTAAGTCCCTAGTAACAGATAACGGAGGTGAATTCTGTAATGAAATTCTTGAAAATTTGTGTACCTTGTACAAGATCTCTAAGTCCACCATTGTTCCTCATCATCCTGCCAGCAATGGGTTGGCGGAACGAACCAATAAGAAAGTACTTGATGTATTGAGAGCCACTATCAATCCCAATAGTGAAACTTGGGATGAGGTTATACCTGATGTGCAGTGTGCTATAAATTCTGCTTACAATGTTTCTATAGGTGACACTCCACATTATGCACTGTATGGTGTAGATAAACGTTTGCCTTATGAGTTGTTATATTCTAATCCGAAACCAAATTACAACCCTGATGATTTCGTAGCAACTCGTACCAGCTTAGCTCAAAGTGTTTTTAGAAGAATCCGTGAAACACTTCATAAATCAACAGCTGAATTTACAAGAGTCGCAAATACTCGAGTAAAGCCATCCAAAATCAAAGTAGGTTCGAGAGTTATGCTGACTAATTTTAACAAAACGTCTGCTATGCCAAAGCTTGATCAAAGGTTTGTTGGTCCTTATCGAGTAGTTGAACATATCACTGGTAATAAGTATAAGGTTAGAGAGATTAGTACTGGTCAGTATAAAGAATCGCATTTGGATCATATGAAGTTAGTATGTGATGATAATGATGTTCCAACCCAGACTAATGTGACAGACTCTGACAATCCTCCTGATGCTGTACTCTCTTCCTCTGATACTCAGTCAGACGATCAACCTGAATGTCGTTATTCCCTACGTACACGACAGGTATTGAGAAATCCTCAAGTATCATTTGTAACTTCCAATTCAGATTTGCCTCAAATACAGCATGAGTTAGCCAATGCTACAGAATTTGATCCTCCCAGAGAGGACACCCATTCTGCATATGTCAATCACACCCTAGCAGAGTTGGGGTTAAATGTAAATAACCTGTATAGATGAATAATTACAGTATCAACTTATCAGTATTCAAGAATTTTTTTTTGTGTTCATGTTCTCTCCGCATTCTGAGAGTTAACAGTCTAGATTTGCGTGCACCGAATCTGTCTTTCTGTTAAACACTCTTTCTTTGTATATATTCCTTCCTCAGAATCCGTAGATCACACGAATACAGATCGATCGATCAAAATTTTTGTTTTTATCACTTGTAATCTCAACGTAGAGTTCGTTGTTCATTTGTTGAGTTCTAAGTTGTACTATAGTATACCTTGTATTGCATTACAGTTTCAGTTACGTAAGCTTTCATTCCAATGTTCTACTTATGTATCTATAATGTTTCATGTTGTGTACTTTGACATTGTATAGAATCAGCCCAAGCCGTGTACCTGCCATCTCTAGTTTGTATTAGTTGTATGTCGAGACGACATACGTTAGCGTCGCCGAGCTCTCAGTAGTAGTAACCAGTTACCAGTCTAGTAACCAGTTACCGTAACCGTCCGTTGATTCAACTCTTATTGTGCTGAGCTGACACTATTTCAAAACACCCACTACGGGGTACTGGCCAGCCGGCTAGTCAGTGTTACGAGTGGAAGCAAGGAGATAGGTACGGGTGGCGGGCTCTGTCCACATATCAGTAATTATACGTATAACAGCCTACGTGAGTATTTCTACCCTAATCCACGTATCAAACTCCCACATGATACCTGTGTGTGTGTGTGTGTGTGTGTGTGTGTGTGTGTGTGTGTGTGTGTGTGTGTGTGTGTGTGTGTGTGTGTGTGTGTGTGTGTGTTTGTGTGTGTGTGTGTGTATGTGTGTGTGTGTGTGTGTGTGTGTATGTGTGAGTGTGTCTGTGTGTGTGTGTCTGTGTGTCTGTGTGTCTATGTGTCTGTGTGTGCGTGTGTGTGTGTGTGCGTGTACTCACCTATTTGTACTCACCTATTTGTGGTTTCAGGGGTCGAGTCCTAGCTCCTGGCCCCGCCTCTTCACCGGTTGCTACTAGGCCCTCTCTCTCCCCGCTCCATGAGCTTTATCAAACCTCGTCTTAAAACTGTGTATGGTTCCTGCCTCCACTACGTCATTTTCTAGGCTATTCCACTGCCTTACAACTCTATGACTGAAGAAATACTTCCTACTATCTCTCTGACTCATTTGTGTCTTCAACTTCCAATTGTGGCCTCTTGTTTCTGTGTCCCCTCCCTGGAACATCCTGTCTTTGTCCACCTTGTCTATTCCACGCAGTATTTTATATGTCGTTATCATGTCTCCCCTGACCCTCCTGTCCTCCAGTGTGGTCAGGGCGATTTCCCTTAATCTTTCCTCATAGGACATTCCCCTTAGCTCTGGAACTAACCTTGTCGCAAACCTTTGTACTTTCTCTAGTTTCTATACGTGCTTTATCAAGTGCGGGTTCCAAACAGGTGCTGCATACTCCAGTATGGCCTGACATACACGGTGTACAGTGTCTTGAATGATTCCTTACTAAGGTATCGGAATGTTGTTCTCGGGTTTGCCAGGCGCCCATATGCTGCAGCAGTTATCTGATTGATGTGTGCTTCCGGAGACATGCTCGGTGTTATACTCACCCCAAGATCTTTCTCCTTGAGTGAGGTTTGCAGTCTTTGGCCACCTAGCCTATACTCTGTCTGTGGTCTTCTGTGCCCCTCCCCCATCTTCACGACTTTGCATTTGGCAGGATTAAATTCGAGAAGCCATTTGCTGGACCAGGTGTCCAGTCTGTCCAGGTCTCTTTGAAGTCTTGCCTGGTCCTCATCAGATTTAATTCTCCTCATTAACTTCACATCATCTGCAAACAGGGACACTTCTGAGTCTAACCCTTCCGTCATGTCGTTCACACACAAGTGGAATAGTCTGGCGAGCGATGTAGTGGAGGCAGGAATCATACGTGTGTGTGTGTGTGTGTGTGTGTGTGTGTGTGTGTGTGTGTGTGTGTGTGTGTGTGTGTGTGTGTGTGTGTGTGTGTGTGTGTGTGTGTGTGTGTTTGTGTGTGTGTGTGTGTACTCACCTATTTGTACTCACCTAATTGTGGTTGCAGGGGTCGAGATTCAGCTCCTGGTCCCTCCTATTCCCTGAGTGCAGTATACTAGGTCCGCTCTCTCCCATCTTAAAGCTATGTATGGTTCCTGCCTCCACTACCTCACTTACTAGGCTATTCCACTTCCCGACTACTCTGTGACTGATGAAATACATCCTAACTTACCTTTGACTCATCTGGGTCTTCAGGTTCCAATTGTGACCCGTTGTTTCTGTCAGGCCGATTTCCCTTAACCTTTCTTCGTACGACATTTCCCTTAGCTCTGGAACTAACCTTGCCGTAAACCTTTGCACTTTCTCTAATTTCTTGACGTGCTTAATCAAGTGCGGGTTCCAAACAGGTACTGCATACTCCAGTATGGGTCTGACGTACACGGAGTACAGTGTATTGAACGATTCCTTACTAAGGTATCGGAACGCTGTTCTCAGGTTTGCCGGACGCCCATATGTTGCAACAGTTATCTGCTTGATGTGTGCTTCCGGAGGTTTGCAGTTTTTGGCCACCTAGCCTATACTCCGTCTACGGTCTTCTTTGCCATTCCCCGATCTTCATAGCTTTGCATTTGGCGGGATTATATCCAAGAAGCCAGTTGCTGGACCATGTGTCCAGCCTGTCCAGGTCTCTTTGAAGTCCTGTGTGTGTGTGTGTGTGTGTGTGTGTGTGTGTGTGTGTGTGTGTGTGTGTGTCTGTGTGTGTCTGTGTGTGCGTGCGTGTGTGTGTGTGTGTGTATGTGTGTGTGCGTGTGTGTGTGTGTGTGTGTCTGTGTGTGCGTGCGTGTGTGTGTGTGTGTACTCACCTAATTGTAGATGCAGGGGTCGATACTCAGCTCCTGGCCCCGCCTCTTCACTGAACGCTATTAGGTCCTCTCTCTCCCTGCTCCATGACCTTTATCATACCTCGTCTTAAAGCTATGTATGATTCCTGCCTCCACTACATCGCTCGCCAGACTATTCCACTTCCTGACCACTATGACTGAAGAACTGCTTCCTAACATCCCTGTGACTCATCTGAGTCTTCAACTTCCAAGAGTGACCCCTTGATTCTGTGTCCTCTCTCTGGAACATATTGTCTCTGTTCACCTTTTCTATTCCACGCAGTATTTTGTATGTCGTTATTATGTCTCCCCTATCCCTCCTGTCGTCCAGTGTCGTCAGGCCGATTTCCCTCAACCTTCAAACTTTTGTACTTTCTCTAATTTCTTGACATGCTTAACCAGGTGTGGATTCCAAACTGGTGCTGCATACTCCAGTATGGGCCTGACGTTCACAGTGTACAGTATCTTGAACGATTCCTTACTAAGGTATGGGAACGCTTTTCTCAGGTTTGCCAGGCGCCCATACGCTGCAACATTTATCTGGTTAATGTGTGCCTCACCCCAAGATCTTTCTCGTTGAGTGAGGTTTGCAGTCTTTGTCCACTTAGCTTATACTCTGTCTGCCTTCTTCTTTGCCCTTCCCCAAGCTTCATGGCTTAGCATTTGGCAGAGTTGAATTCGAGAAGCCAGTTGCTAGACCAGGTGTTCAGCCTGTCCAGGTCTCTTTGTAGTCCTGCCTGATCCTCATCTGATTTAATTCTTCTCATTAACTTCACATAATCTGCGAACAGGGACACTTCAGAGTCTATCCCTTCCATCATGTCATTCACATATATCAAAAATAGCACTGGTCCTAGGACTGTCCCCTGTGGGACCCCGCTCGTCACAGGCTCCCACTGTGATACCTCATCACGTACCATGACTCGTTGTTGCCTCCCTGTAAGGTATTCTCTGATCCATTGCAGTGCCCTTCCTGTTATATGCGCCTGGTCCTCCAGCTTCTGCACTAATCTCCTGTGAGGAACTGTGTCTAAGGCCTTCCAGCAGTCCATGAAAACGTGTGTATATCTGTGTGTGTGTGTGTGTGTGTGTGTGTGTGTGTGTGTGTGTGTGTGTGTGCGTGTGTGTGTGTGTGTGTGTGTGTGTGTGTGTACTCACCTAATTGTAGATGCAGGGGTCGATACTCAGCTCCTGGCCCCGCCTCTTCACTGAACGCTATTAGGTCCTCTCTCTCCCTGCTCCATGACCTTTATCATACCTCGTCTTAAAGCTATGTATGATTCCTGCCTCCACTACATCTCTCGCCAGACTATTCCACTTCCTGACCACTCTATAACTGAAGAACTGCTTCCTAACATCCCTGTGACTCATCTGAGTCTTCAACTTCCAAGAGTGACCCCTTGATTCTGTGTCCTCTCTCTGGAACATATTGTCTCTGTCCACCTTTTCTATTCCACGCAGTATTTTGTATGTCGTTATTATGTCTCCCCTATCCCTCCTGTCGTCCAGTGTCGTCAGGCCGATTTCCCTCAACCTTCATAGGACATTCCTCTTAGCTCTGGAACTAACCTTGTCGCAAACTTTTGTACTTTCTCTAATTTCTTGACATGCTTAACCAGGTGTGGATTCCAAACTGGTGCTGCATACTCCAGTATGGGCCTGACGTTCACAGTGTACAGTATCTTGAACGATTCCTTACTAAGGTATGGGAACGCTTTTCTCAGGTTTGCCAGGCGCCCATACGCTGCAACATTTATCTGGTTAATGTGTGCCTCACCCCAAGATCTTTCTCGTTGAGTGAGGTTTGCAGTCTTTTTCCACTTAGCCTATACTCTATCTGCCTTCTTCTTTGCCCTTCCCCAAGCTTCATGGCTTAGCATTTGGCAGAGTTGAATTCGAGAAGCCAGTTGCTAGACCAGGTGTTCAGCCTGTGCAGGTCTCTTTGTAGTCCTGCCTGATCCTCATCTGATTTAATTCTTCTCATTAACTTCACATAATCTGCGAACAGGGACACTTCAGAGTCTATCCCTTCCATCATGTCATTCACATATATCAAAAATAGCACTGGTCCTAGGACTGTCCCCTGTGGGACCCCGCTCGTCACAGGCTCCCACTGTGATACCTCATCACGTACCATGACTCGTTGTTGCCTCTCTGTAAGGTATTCTCTGATCCATTGCAGTGCCCTTCCTGTTATACGCGCCTGGTCCTCCAGCATCTGCACTAATCTCCTGTGAGGAACTGTGTCTAAGGCCTTCCAGCAGTCCATGAAAACGTGTGTATGTGTGTGTGTATGTGTGTGTGTGTGTGTGTGTGTGTGTGTGTGTGTGTGTGTGTGTGTGTGTGTGTGTGTGTGTGTGTGTGTGTGTGTGTGTGTGTATGCTTGTGTGTGTGTGCGCGTGCGTGTGTGAGTGTTTCCAGCAATTCATCGTATCTCACATGTTTTTTAGCTCTCAAGGAACTTTGTCAAATCACTGACAGTTCTAATCAGTGGAGCCCCATTTCACGTCTCCTAAATTAGTGATTAAATAGGATATCTCATATTCGCTTATCATTACATCAATTTATTTATTTTCTCTGACCTTTCCATTCCTAATCTCTGAATAAAAAGTTTCTTAATTATCTGTAATTTAAAGTTTGTGGAAGTAAGCAAAATGGTCCTCGTGTTGCAAGGAGGAATTTTTCAACAGCACGGCGGTAGTGCGAACATGGAAATTGCTTGATAATTACAACTGTCTGTAATATGAAAACTTCCCGACACACGCTTTCTGCATATTGGACAATAAGAAACGTTAAGCTTGAGGGCGAAACACAGGAGAGAAATCGGAGAATACCTGGAGTATCCCTGGAAAGGGTTTCGAGAGTCAACGCCCACGCAGCCCGGTCTATGACCGGTTGTTTGCGTTTAATAGTTCTGGAGATTATCGCCCCCGCGTCTTATAAATCAGAAGGAAAATATTGTGTAACGAAATCGTGTCACGTAGGGGGGTAATGATTGAATAGGATATAAGTGGGGAATATGGGAGTAAGGGATTATGTAGGCAGGGGAGAGGCAGGCGAGGTGGTAGGAGTGAGATGATTAGCGGAGGTAGGTAGGTAATGACAGGTCAGTGGTGACCACCACGACACTCATTAACTCTACACTACTCACTAACATATGCCTCGTCCATTCTTCACTCATATATAAACATAATAAAATATAAGAAAAAAAGACAGGGACAGTGAATATTACTATTCTACTCAAACACAGTTTATTATTACGTCTTTGTACCATAATATATTTGGGAACAGAACATTATTGTGGTTTAGATAAATGGGGTGGTACACATAAGCAGTGAGACAGGGAACACAATCAACTTGACCAAAATGAATGTAACTTACAATATAGCACAGAGGACAGTTCACTACAGGAACTAAGCCACAGGTCCCAAGACCTACACAGCACGAGTACTGCGCCAAGCCAGTACTCTGCCCAATGCCTCCAACAGTCTCCTCCAGAGACTTCAGCAGCCTTCTCCCGAGCCCTGCACCCCAGCAGCAGCTCCTCTCGAAATGTCTCTGCTCAGAGCTCTGCACCCAGGCCAGAGCTCTGCCCGAATCTTCTGCTCAGGAGCTCTGCGCCCCAGCAGCAGCTCCGCTCCAATCTCATGATCATGCTCTTCCTTGGGCTTTTATGGTGGTCCAAGCACCCTCCACAACCACGTGTACGACCTGACGCCTAGGTCTGAGGCGTCAAGAACAAAAGACCTCAGACGTGGGCGTGGCTACAGACGTTTGCCAAGGCAAGGTGTGACCATATAATTGGTTAAATTAGGTCTCCCCAGAGACCTCACAAGCCCAGCTGGACTACATCACATCCCCCTTTCTCCCCCAATTTAAAATATCTGAGAACTAGGACAATTTGTCCTAGTTATTAGACTATTTTAATCCTAATCCCTTAAATCTATTACAATACAAAGACAAAATTATACATAATACAATTATATTTCCCTCAACCTCCTCAACTACCACAAGGCAGCATAATCAGTACCTCTGGCAGTTGGCCAGCATAATAGTCGCTCTCTGGTGCAAAGCCTCCTTACCCGTCATTTCTCCTTAAACCTAAATATCGGGCTCCAGTGCCTTCCCTACTTCTACTAGAAATGCACTAGCCAATGCTAGTCACCCTCGCACGTTAACCATTGGGCCAAACCTCTCTAGGCTTCTATGGCGTGGAAAACTGCTCCAACGGGTTGCATTCTTTCAAGTAACTGCAACTGGACCACTTCACGACCACCAAGGTCGCATTTTCGGCACACTTCACATGCACACTACAACATCTGAAAATCGAGACAGGGCAGGCATCGCAGCTAAGACCCTCCATTATCCTATGCCACTACTAGGATTCACTGGCCTCATAAAACAAGGCGGCCATAATCACTGGACCGTTTTCAAGGTCACCTTATTCCACACAGGTAACACTAACACTTCTGGCAAGTCAAAGTAGGCTGGGGACATCTCACACTCTTAATTGTCTCTCATGGCTGGCAGGGCATCCCCGCATACCTGTCGCACAGGTCGACCAGCAAGGCAGGACACACCTCCATGCCGCCCTTGAAAGCAGGCTGGTCCCAGCAGCTGGAGTCCATCTCCGCGGCTCACGTCCTTCCACATCTCCGAGGATGGCAACTCCTTCATAGTAGATTCTCCTGTCCTGGCACACCAGCCAGAATCCCTCACACACCACTGCAGCATCACCGCCATCTCCTCTTGAGCTAGGCAGCATCGCAGCATCACAGCACGGCCACAGCATATCCATCATCACAGCACGGCCACAGCATATCCATCATCACAGCACGGCCGCAGCGTCTCAACATCACAGCACGGCCGCAGCATCTCAACATCACAGCAGCACACAGCACGGCCACAGCATTGCAGCACGGCTACAGCATCTCAGCACGGCCACAGCATAGCAGCACGGCTACAGCATCTCAGCAGCATCACAGCAGCCGACATCAGCAGTAGCAGGCTATGGTCAGTTGCTCGAGGTGAGGTGAGGTCACTTCAGGTCATCAACAGCAGGTGCGGTCACCCATCCCTGGCAACTGCGAGTAACTGGCGGTCCGTGGGTGATGGTCACAGAGGCTGGGTGACGCAGACAGACACCCACTACACTGGATGACAGACCAGGGCAGCAATACATCTACTGGGGCACATCAGCTGGGTGACTGGGCATATCAGCTGGGTGACTGGGCACATCAGGTGGACAGCAATTATAGGCAACTCTTCAATGGGTGACAGTTGTGGGTGAGTCTTCCAAGGTGGGCTGGGTGACTTCTCATTCCTCTGTAAATATTCAATTTCGGCCAGTAATTGCTTCCCCCAAAAGTCTCACCCAAATACTGATATTCTCCACCATTTATCTCAAACCAACAACCAACTCCACCAAATATAATATTACACCCAAACAATTATTCAGACCCACCGTCAAAAAAGGACAGTTAAGGTTACTAGGATTATAATATCATACAGATATTCACTTTAGATTTTACACACAAGAAAAAAAAAGTGGTAGCAAATGGTAGCATAACAAGTATAACCGAGCAGTCAAAAATAAGGCACATGGGACTGGTTCCTACTATAAAAATAATAAGAACCACCACCGCTTAGACACCATGTCATGTAGGGGGGTAATGATTGAATAGGATATAAGTGGGGAATATGGGAGTAAGGGATTATGTAGGCAGGGGAGAGGCAGGCGAGGTGGTAGGAGTGAGATGATTAGCGGAGGTAGGTAGGTAATGACAGGTCAGTGGTGACCACCACGACACTCATTAACTCTACACTACTCACTAACATATGCCTCGTCCATTCTTCACTCATATATAAACATAATAAAATATAAGAAAAAAAGACAGGGACAGTGAATATTACTATTCTACTCAAACACAGTTTATTATTACGTCTTTGTACCATAATATATTTGGGAACAGAACATTATTGTGGTTTAGATAAATGGGGTGGTACACATAAGCAGTGAGACAGGGAACACAATCAACTTGACCAAAATGAATGTAACTTACAATATAGCACAGAGGACAGTTCACTACAGGAACTAAGCCACAGGTCCCAAGACCTACACAGCACGAGTACTGCGCCAAGCCAGTACTCTGCCCAATGCCTCCAACAGTCTCCTCCAGAGACTTCAGCAGCCTTCTCCCGAGCCCTGCACCCCAGCAGCAGCTCCTCTCGAAATGTCTCTGCTCAGAGCTCTGCACCCAGGCCAGAGCTCTGCCCGAATCTTCTGCTCAGGAGCTCTGCGCCCCAGCAGCAGCTCCGCTCCAATCTCATGATCATGCTCTTCCTTGGGCTTTTATGGTGGTCCAAGCACCCTCCACAACCACGTGTACGACCTGACGCCTAGGTCTGAGGCGTCAAGAACAAAAGACCTCAGACGTGGGCGTGGCTACAGACGTTTGCCAAGGCAAGGTGTGACCATATAATTGGTTAAATTAGGTCTCCCCAGAGACCTCACAAGCCCAGCTGGACTACATCACATCCCCCTTTCTCCCCCAATTTAAAATATCTGGGAAGTAGGATAATTTGTCCTAGTTATTAGACTATTTTAATCCTAACCCCTTAAATCTATTACAATACAAAAACAAAATTATACATAATACAAAATTATTCAACTACATATATTTCCCTCAACATCCTCAACTACCACAAGGCAGCGTAATCAGTACCTCTGGCAGTTGGCCAGCATAATAGTCGCTCTCTGGTGCAAACCCTCCTTACCCGTCATTTCTCCTTAAACCTAAATATCGGGCTCCAGTGCCTTCCCTACTTCTACTAGAAATGCACTAGCCAATGCTAGTCACCCTCGCACGTTAACCATTGGGCCAAACCTCTCTAGGCTTCTATGGCGTGGAAAACTGCTCCAACGGGTTGCATTCTTTCAAGTAACTGCAACTGGACCACTTCACGACCACCAAGGTCGCATTTTCGGCACACTTCACATGCACACTACAACATCTGAAAATCGAGACAGGGCAGGCATCGCAGCTAAGACCCTCCATTATCCTATGCCACTACTAGGATTCACTGGCCTCATAAAACAAGGCGGCCATAATCACTGGACCGTTTTCAAGGTCACCTTATTCCACACAGGTAACACTAACACTTCTGGCAAGTCAAAGTAGGCTGGGGACATCTCACACTCTTAATTGTCTCTCATGGCTGGCAGGGCATCCCCGCATACCTGTCGCACAGGTCGACCAGCAAGGCAGGACACACCTCCATGCCGCCCTTGAAAGCAGGCTGGTCCCAGCAGCTGGAGTCCATCTCCGCGGCTCACGTCCTTCCACATCTCCGAGGATGGCAACTCCTTCATAGTAGATTCTCCTGTCCTGGCACACCAGCCAGAATCCCTCACACACCACTGCAGCATCACCGCCATCTCCTCTTGAGCTAGGCAGCATCGCAGCATCACAGCACGGCCACAGCATATCCATCATCACAGCACGGCCGTATCACAGCAGCACATAGCACGGCCGTATCACAGCAGCACACAGCACGGCCACAGCATCGCAGCACGGCTACAGCATCTCAACATCACAGCACGGCCGCAGCATCTCAACATCACAGCAGCACACAGCACGGCCACAGCATTGCAGCACGGCTACAGCATCTCAGCACGGCCACAGCATAGCAGCACGGCTACAGCATCTCAGCAGCATCACAGCAGCCGACATCAGCAGTGGCAGGCTATGGTCAGTTGCTCGAGGTGAGGTGAGGTCACTTCAGGTCATCAACAGCAGGTGCGGTCACCCATCCCTGGCAACTGCGAGTAACTGGCGGTCCGTGGGTGATGGTCACAGAGGCTGGGTGACGCAGACAGACACCCACTACACTGGATGACAGGCCAGGGCAGCAATACATCTACTAGGGCACATCAGCTGGGTGACTGGGCATATCAGCTGGGTGACTGGGCACATCAGGTGGACAGCAATTATAGGCAACTCTTCAATGGGTGACAGTTGTGGGTGAGTCTTCCAAGGCGGGCTGGGTGACTTCTCATTCCTCTGTAAATATTCAATTTCGGCCAGTAATTGCTTCCCCGAAAAGTCTCACCCAAATACTAATATTCTCCACCATTTATCTCAAACCAACAACAAACTCCACCAAATATATCATTACACCCAAACAATTATTCAGACCCACCGTCAAAAAAGGACAGTTAAGGTTACTAGGATTATAATATCATACAGATATTCACTTTAGATTTTACACACAAGAAAAAAAAAGTGGTAGCAAATGGTAGCATAACAAGTATAACCGAGCAGTCAAAAATAAGGCACATGGGACTGGTTCCTACTATAAAAATAATAAGAACCACCACCGCTTAGACACCATGTCATGTAGGGGGGTAATGAAAGAATAGGATATAAGTGGGGAATATGGGAGTAAGCTATTATGTAGGCAGGGGAGAGGCAGGCGAGGTGGTAGGAGTGAGATGATTAGCGGAGGTAGGTAGGTACCGACTGGTCAGTGGTGACCACCACGACACTCATTAACTCTACACTACTCACTAACATATGCCTCGTCCATTCTTCACTCATATATAAACATAATAAAATATAAGAAAAAAAGACAGGGACAGTGAATATTACTATTCTACTCAAACACAGTTTATTATTACGTCTTTGTACCATAATATATTTGGGAACAGAACATTATTGTGGTTTAGATAAATGGGGTGGTACACATAAGCAGTGAGACAGGGAACACAATCAACTTGACCAAAATGAATGTAACTTACAATATAGCACAGAGGACAGTTCACTACAGGAACTAAGCCACAGGTCCCAAGACCTACACAGCACGAGTACTGCGCCAAGCCAGTACTCTGCCCAATGCCTCCAACAGTCTCCTCCAGAGACTTCAGCAGCCTTCTCCCGAGCCCTGCACCCCAGCAGCAGCTCCTCTCGAAATGTCTCTGCTCAGAGCTCTGCACCCAGGCCAGAGCTCTGCCCGAATCTTCTGCTCAGGAGCTCTGCGCCTCAGCAGCAGCTCCGCTCCAATCTCATGATCATGCTCTTCCTTGGGCTTTTATGGTGGTCCAAGCACCCTCCACAACCACGTGTACGACCTGACGCCTAGGTCTGAGGCGTCAAGAACAAAAGACCTCAGACGTGGGCGTGGCTACAGACGTTTGCCAAGGCAAGGTGTGACCATATAATTGGTTAAATTAGGTCTCCCCAGAGACCTCACAAGCCCAGCTGGACTACATCACACCGGAAAGGATAGATTTTCTGTGTACCATCTGCTGCCTGTGAGGGAAAAGTTCAACAGATAGGAGTAGCGAGAAAATATATGGTGACGATAGTTTGAATGCCAGTCTGCTTGTTAAGGTAGGGTCAGTATCTTGCTCCCGCTACCCCCCCCCCCTTTTCTCCACCCGGAAAGGTGACGTGTGGGCTCCAACCAAATGGATAATCGCTTGACTCACAGCTCCCAGCACAACTGTAAGTAAAAGCCTCTGCTCCCATTCTAGTTAATATATTGGTTGAAAGTTAAAACTTTGTTCATTCTGCCTTGATTTCCATGTTTTGCTTTTAAATCATCACCATTTTTTTAAGTACCTTACACTTATCACGGAGAGTGATTTCTCAAGCAGTGGGTAACTTGTCTCTTTCTAGCTTGGAATGTCAGCTTGGGTCATCTGGCAACCAAAGAAACAGTGTTGAAGGAGACGAACTTTACATGAGTTCTGGGACGTCACTTTTTATCTACATACCTGATAAGTGTAGCCAACCCCAGGCAACTACCCCTCATCTTTGCAGTGGTGAAATACCTGCGTTCCTATCATCTTGACGGATTATTCAAGGCTAGACCCCTCAAGGAAGGTTCCATGATGTTGGTGAGGGGCTCTTGATTTAGGGAATTGGATCTGTGCTCCAGTTCCCCGAATTAAGCCTGAATGCCTTCCACATCCCCCCCCAGGCGCTGTATAATCCAACGGGGTTTAGCGCTTCCCCCTTGATTAAAAGAAAGAAATATTCAAGGCTAGAGACTCTGTGACTAGTCGTTGGGTTGTCACTCAACATCAGTGACCCCTCCCTCCCCCACATCATCAGCAACGCTACAATTTCTACAACACGCGGTGTCAACAACATCAGACACCACAGTCTAACTGTACATATAAGCGATGAATTCAAATATCATTTTTTTTATTTCATTTTTCATTTCTCTTTCAAGTAGGATAAAAATTCATATTTAATTGTTTTATATTTTCATTTCTAAATAATAAAGTGTTTATATTTGTATGTTATCATTCTTTTTCTATTCAATAATTTTCCTGAGGAGGAGCCAGCCTTGGTAATAATTACTGAAGTTGTCACAGAGCTGAGTAAGCCTTCACACTGCCCGACCACCACAACCACACCCACCACAACCCATCCACCAAAAACGCTTCCAAATTACCAACGCTACCCACCCACCACAACCACTATCCTACAATAGCAAGCACTTTTCAGTCTTCAAAATCATTACCACATTACTTTCCCAATCAACAAAAGCACTACCAAATCCTTACAACTACTACCCAACGATCATAAATGCTACCTTACCTCCATAACCGTCTCCCAGCCACCACAACGACAAGCCCAATATCCATAACGCCTTTTTTGCAGCCGCAATAAACATTTTCCATTCGCCACAACCATAATTTAGCCATAGCAGTTATTTCGCCAAAACACCACAACAGACCAAAACATCACAAAACTGGAACAATCACTACCAAAACATCACTAAATCACAGCAATTACTACCAAAACTATGAGCAACCATAAGTCACTACTAAAACCCCCAAAAACTACAACAGTCACTAAGAAAAACACGACACAGTCACAACAATCACAACAAACTCTACACAACTACAACAATCACAGATTAAACGCCACGCATCTTCAACAATCATATCTAAAACTTCACACAACTACAACAATCACAGTTAAAATTCCATACTACAACAATCAGAGATTAAAGTTCACACAACTACAACAATCACAGCTAAAACTCCAGACAACTACAACAATCGCTCCTGTAACGCCACAGAACTACAGCAGCCACTACCAAACAGCACCAAAACCCATACCAAAATCAATACCAAAACCCCACACATCTACAAAATAGACTACCAAAAACACCGTACTACTACAACAATCACTAAATTACCAAACAACCACAAGTCACTACCAGAACTCTGGTAGTGACTTAAACAGTTAACAACTACAACATTCACAACTAATATGCTACGCAACTACAACAATCACTACCAAAACACCGGACAGTTACAACAATTCCTACCAAAATATTAAATAACCACCACAAAATCTGTGCAATAACCATAACTGCGAAACTAGTACAGCCACTATGCAGCCAGCACAAACTCCTTCCTGCCACCACAAGCAATACTGAACATTAACAATCACTTTCCAGCCACCAAACCCATTATTCAGTTCAATCAATACCCAACAACCACAACCACCCCACAGCTATCACAACTACCAAAACTTTAAAACAATCAAATATAAAAAAAAAATCGCCACAACGATATCCTAGCCATCCCACAACCACAACCGTTACCTCGTAATTACAAACAACCATTACCCAGCCATCATATACAGTGAGTAAAAAGAACACGAGCCAATTACCACAACAGTTATTGAACCTCCAGCCTCATTTATCTGTCGAACGTGTTGGCAGATTTAAATTTACAGTATGTAGGAAGTCCATTACTGTTTCCTCTTACATTCACTATTATTCCAGTCACGTTTCTGAGAATTTTTCATATTTGCAGTTCATAATTTTTGGACGATGAAGTTTGTAAGAGCTTTTACATTGCCACAAAATTAAGAATTCCCGAGGATTTTGTTGAGAAGACTTTACTAGCAGCTAAGAAACCCACAACACTGGACTGAATATAAGGAATCACCTCCTAGGAGAAATGTGCTAGTGCTAGCTTATAATGTGAACTTGGATGTTCTGCTTGATACGTTGAAGTGATATAATAATAAAATTGTCTTCAAGATAGCGGGGATGGTCAAGCACGGACTTATTAACAATGTACCAACCAACTTTGTGGCTGGAGATTATAAGACTTTTTACGCTGTTTGCGTCCTTTTGTATGTAGGACACTCAGAAAGATCGCTTAAATAACAAAAAGGCACAATACCGTGACTGGAACGATACACAAATAACCCGCACATAAAAGAGAGAAGCTTACGACGACGTTTCGGTCCGACTTGGACCATTGACAAAGTCACACCAACCGCTTAAAGCTATGCAGTTAGGACTGACCATGATTCAAGTGCAGCTTCTCACCACGTTTGATCATACAATCATTTTCAACAAACCAGCCGTCTCCCACCGAGGTACGGCGACCCAAGAAAGGCGAAACACTTTTACAATTCAAAACTTCAAATATTCCCACCCCTCCTTCAGAGTGTAGGCATTGTACTTCCCACCTGCTAGCCGGTTTCCCTGAATCCCTTCATACATGTTACCTTGCTCACACCCCAAGAGCATGTCAAGACCACTTGCCTCCATTCACTCCTACACACTCACACATGACTGCTTGATGTCTGAGCCCCGCACACTAAACCTCCTTTACGCCCTCTCTTTCCTAGGACGACCGTTCAGTGCAATGTATATACTCCTTCCGAGTCGCCCTTTTCTGCTACATCTTCTCTAAATATCCGAACAACCTCAACAACCAATTTTCATCTCTATAGAGAATATTTTTTTAGAAACTCTGCACTTCCTTCTAATCTTCAAACTAAGAATTCTCTGCATAATGTTCAGACCACACAGCGGACTCTTCTTAAATACACTATGTTCACACAGACACGTAAATAATGCAAATAAATATAATCTACAAAAAGTCCAGAAATCGTTTCAGAATAGAATGTTGCAGTACAGAGACAAACCAAGTGGCCAAAGAAAATCGACACCAAGTCCAAATACCTAAACAAACTGTTCGGAAACAACGTTCCACAAGCAATAACAGTATCTATGTTTAAACAGGCACAGCAGAAACAGTCCCATACAAGCCTCACCAGAGTCTAAAGTCGAAAAACAATAAAGTTCCATGTTAATTTATAAATTTATAAATGCCAATATGTTTGCGTGTAGACGAGTGAAACCCACTTGTTACCGAGTCAACGGACCAGCTGGTTTACTCATAGATGAGCGAGTCTACACCAGCCTCTGACAGGCTCTGAGGCTGGTGCGAGATTCTTCAGCCACACTGGTGTCTTGTTACGTTATATATTAAATTTATTTGGATTAAACTGTACACGCTACAACATTTTCTAAGACATAATGATATTAATAATAATTACATTATTAAAAACATCATAATATTAAAAACAATAATAAAAACAGAATACTAAAAACAATAAGAATAATAATAATAATGATAATTATTACTCTAATATTATCATTCCAAGTCTCGTATAATGATAGGGAAACAATTATAATAATACCTATAACTCAAGATACATTTACAAATACATATACTTAAATTCTTTGTCAGTATATATACAAACATGATAAGATAATAGAAAGTATGTGACGATATAGTGAACATCACAGTGTATATCACTTCATGTGTAAAAAATATGCTGAAGATCATGTCATATACTGGAGAGTTTGGAATGTTTACATCGTCATCATCTGGGACACGAGGCAGGGTTCCCATCTCGCCCCACACTTAGTCATGAACAATACCCCCCTCTCCCCTACAGTCAATATAATAATTGTAATACACAGTCGTAATTTTGTCGTTAGTTGTCGAAGATTCACATAGCACGTCAAATTACAACTCCTCTCAATATATATATATATATATATATATATATATATATATATATATATATATATATATATATATATATATATATATATATATATATATATATATATATATATATATATATATATATATATATGTATATATATATATATATATATATATATATATATATATATATATATATATATATATATATATATATATATATATATATATATTATAAGTATACAAGATATGATGTAGGGCGAAATGACAGTAGTTTGTTGGATTATGTATTGGTAGATAAAAGACTGTTGAGTAGACTTCAGGATGTACATGTTTATAGAGGGGCCACAGATATATCAGATCAATTTCTAGTTGTAGCTACACTGAGAGTAAAAGGTAGATGGGATACAAGGAGAATAGAAGCATAAGGGAAGAGAGAGGTGAAGGTTTATAAACTAAAAGAGGAGGCAGTTAGGGAAAGATATAAACAGCTATTGGAGGATAGATGGGCTAATGAGAGCATAGGCAATGGGGTCGAAGAGGTATGGGGTAGGTTTAAAAATGTAGTGTTAGAGTGTTCAGCAGAAGTTTGTGGTTACAGGAAAGTGGGTGCGGGAGGGAAGAGGAGCGATTGGTGGAATGATGATGTAAAGAGAGTAGTAAGGGAGAAAAAGTAAGCATATGAGAAGTTTTTACAAAGTAGAAGTGATGCAAGGAGGGAAGAGTATATGGAGAAAAAGAGAGAGGTTAAGAGAGTGGTGAAGCAATGTAAAAAGAAAGCAAATGAGAGGGTGGGTGAGATGTTATCAACAAATTTTGTTGAAAATAAGAAAAAGTTTTGGAGTGAGATTAACAAGTTAAGGAAGCCTAGAGAACAAATGGATTTGTCAGTTAAAAATAGGAGAGGAGAGTTTTTAAATGGAGAGTTAGAGTTATTGGGAAGATGGAGGGAATATTTTAAGGAATTGTTAAATGTTGATGAAGATAGGGAAGCTGTGATTGCGTGTACAGGGAAAGGAGGAATAACATCTTGTAGGAGTGAGGAAGAGCCAGTTGTGAGTGTGGGGGAAGTTCGTGAGGCAGTAGGTAAAATGAAAGGGGGTAAGGCAGCCGGGATTGATGGGATAAAGATAGAAATGTTAAAAGCAGGTGGGGATATAGTTTTGGAGTGGTTGGTGCAATTATTTAATAAATGTATGGAAGAGGGTAAGGTACCTAGGGATTGGCAGAGAGCATGCATAGTTCATTTGTACAAAGGCAAAGGGGACAAAAGAGAGTGCAAAAATTATAGGGGGATAAGTCTGTTGAGTATACCTGGTAAAGTGTATGGTAGAGTTATTATTGAAAGAATTAAAAGTAAGACTGAGAATAGGATAGCAGATGAACAAGGAGGCTTTAGAAAAGGTAGGGGGTGTGTGGACCAGGTGTTTACAGTGAAACATATAAGTGAACAGTATTTAGATAAGGCTAAAGAGGTGTTTGTGGCATTTATGGATTTGGAAAAGGCGTATGACAGGGTGGATAGGGGGGCAATGTGGCAGATGTTGCAGGTGTATGGTGTAGGAGGTAGGTTACTGAAAGCAGTGAAGAGTTTTTACGAGGATAGTGAGGCTCAAGTTAGAGTACATAGGAAAGAGGGAAATTATTTCCCAGTAAAAGTAGGCCTTAGACAGGGATGTGTGATGTCACCGTGGTTATTTAATATATTTATAGATGGGGTTGTAAGAGAAGTAAATGCGAGGGTCTTGACAAGAGGCGTGGAGTTAAAAGATAAGGAATCACACATAAAGTGGGAGTTGTCACAGTTGCTCTTTGCTGATGACACTGTGCTCTTGAGACATTCTGAAGAGAAGTTGCAGAGATTGGTGGATGAATTTGGTAGGGTGTGCAAAAGAAGAAAATTAAAAGTGAATACAGGAAAGAGTAAGGTTATGAGGATAACAAAAAGATTAGGTGATGAAAGATTGGATATCAGATTGGAGGGAGAGAGTATGGAGGAGGTGAATGTATTCAGATATTTGGGAGTGGACGTGTCAGCGGATGGGTCTATGAAGGATGAGGTGAATCATAGAATTGATGAGGGGAAAAGGGTGAGTGGTGCACTTATTTGTCTGTGAAGACAAAGAACTTTGTCCTTGGAGGCAAAGAGGGGAATGTATGAGAGTATAGTTTTACCAACACTCTTATATGGGTGTGAAGCATGGGTGATGAATGTTGCAGCGAGGAGAAGGCTGGAGGCAGTGGAGATGTCATGTCTGAGGGCAATGTGTGGTGTGAATATAATGCAGAGAATTCGTAGTTTGGAAGTTAGGAGGAGGTGTGGGATTACCAAAACTGTTGTCCAGAGGGCTGAGGAAGGGTTGTTGAGGTGGTTCGGACATGTAGAGAGAATGGAGCGAAACAGAGTGACTTCAAGAGTGTATCAGTCTGTAGTAGAAGGAAGGCGGGGTAGGGGTCGGCCTAGGAAAGGATGGAGGGAGGGGGTAAAGGAGGTTTTGTGTGCGAGGGGCTTGGACTTCCAGCAGGCGTGCGTGAGCGTGTTTGATAGGAGTGAATGGAGACGAATGGTTTTTAATACGTGACGTGCTGTTGGAGTGTGAGCAAAGTAACATTTATGAAGGGGTTCAGGGAAACCGGCAGGCCGGACTTGAGTCCTGGAGATGGGAAGAACAGTGCCTGCACTCTGAAGGAGGGGTGTTAATGTTGCAGTTTAAAAACTGTAGTGTAAAGCACCCTTCTGGCAAGACAGTGATGGAGTGAATGATGGTGAAAGTTTTTCTTTTTCGGGCCACCCTGCCTTGGTGGGAATCGGCCAGTGTGATAATAATAAAAAAAAATATATATATATTAAATATATATTGATAGTAGGTTGGTAGACAGCAACCGCCCAGGGATTTACTACCATCCTGCCAAGTGAGTGTAAAACGAAAGCCTGTAATTGTTTTACATGATGGTAGGATTGCTGGTGTCTTTTGTCTGTCTCATAAACATGCAAGATTTCAGGTACGTCTTGCTACTTCTACTTACTCTTAGGTCACACTACACGTACATGTACAAGCATATATATACACACCCCTATGGGTTTTCTTCTATTTTCTTTCTACTTCTTGTTTTTGTTTATATCCTCTTACCTCAATGGGAAAGTGGAACAGAATTCTTCCTCCGTAAGCCATGCGTGTTGTAAGAGGCGACTAAAATGCCGGGAGCAAGGGGCTAGTAACCCCTTCTTCTGTATATATTACAAAATGTAAAAGGAGAAACTTTCGTTTTTCGTTTTGGGCCACCCTGCCTCGTTGGGATACGGCCGGTATGCTGAAAGAAGAATATATATATATGTCGTGCCGAATAGGCAGAACTTGCGATCTTGGCTTAAATAGCAACGCTCATCTTGCCATATAGGACAAGTGAAAATTTGTGTATGCAATAATATCGCCAAAATCATTCTGAACCTAACGAAAAAAATACATTTCACTGTGTTTGTTTAGTATTAAATTACTGTAAACAAATTTAAAATATATTTAGTTGGGTTAGGCTAAAATAAATTGATCTTGTTGTAATAAGGTTAGGTAAGTTTTCTAAGATTCTTTTGGTGCAAAATTAAAATTTTTTGCATTAACATTAATTAAAAAATATACCTTTAAAGGTATAAAAAAACATTTCAGAAAGGATTTAATTTTAAATGAGTTCTTGCTAATTGAGCAGTTTTACATATTCGGCACGACATATATATATATATATATATATATATCAACAATGCACTAGCCAAGGAGTTGAACCCATGTTTTTTTTCCCATCTCATGGTGAGAGAAAACGCATGACGCTTTAGTAGTTTAGACCAATAGACCACACAATCATTAACAATGGTGCACCTAGCCAAGCTAGATGTTATATCCACCATCGAAGGACATACGGTGGTGTGGACGCCTCTGAGCTAATTTCATTCTACTCCCTGTTTGTGTACTAGCTAAACAAGCAGTATATTATATTAATGTACCCAAGGAACAAGTGGTATTGATCAATAACAATACTTCACTAGCCAAGGAGTCGAACCCATGCGGGCCAATATATATATATATATATATATATATATATATATATATATATATATATATATATATATATATATATATATATATATATATATATTTATATATATATATATATATATGTATATATATATATATATATATATATGTTTATATATGTATATATATATATATATATATATATATATATATATATATATATATATATATATATATATATATATATATATATATGCAGTAAGATCACAGTAAACAGGTGATTTAAAATATGCAAAACAACCACTGTGAAAGAGTAGTGAAATTCCAAGCGCTTTCGTGACTACTCACATTGTCAAGGAACTATGAAAGTAATACATCAAAGGAAAGCAATTAAAGGGCTGAGACCACACCTCACAGTCAACTCCTACAACAAGGAAACACCTGACGCGGGACAATACCGGACTCATAAGAAAAGAGGGACACTGCAGTAGGTCCGCTGGTCCTACTAAACAGGTCCTCACGACATCCCACTAACAAATTATTCTACCCAAGAAATAAGGTTTATTATTTGTCCAATGTATTATTAAACTCTAACCAAATTTTTTTAATTATAAATGAATCTAATTTATACAAACCTAAGAAAATATTCATAATATTTTCAAAACTGTTTTTTATGAAGCAAGATTCAATTATAGTTCTGTCAACCATGGACTTGCTTGATACAACTTTCTCAACGTTTTGAAAATCAGTTGGATGGTTAAAGTCTCTCACATGAATAAATAGAGCATTGGAATCTTGTCCAGTTCTAATGCTATATTTATGTTGTTTTAATCTAAGTTCGAGACTTTCATAGTTCCTTGACAATGTGAGTAGTCGCGAAAGCGCTTGGAATTTCACTACTCTTTCACAGTGGTTGTTTTGCATATATATATATATATATATATATATATATATATATATATATATATATATATATATATATATATATATATATATATATATATATATATATATATATATATATATATATATATATATATATATATCCGCGACAGAGCCAACGTCCTGCAATCCGTCCACGAGGCATCTGCCAGGTGTACCACAGGGAATGTGCACTCAATCCCTCGACTGGCAACATTCGTGCACACAATGGATGTCTAGGCTCCAGGAGGGCTCCAAATGGGAACAACCAACTGCCCCTCCCAGCAGACACAGCTGAGAGCTACCCTGATTTCACTTCTACAGAGGACCTAAAATCTACAATCAAATTAACATCCACCAGGATGTTGACACACATCCTCAAAGTAGCTCGCTCTCAAGCTGCTAGCAAATTCAACAATGCTCCTGCTAACAACGGATCCTAGCACAACCTACTGCTTTTTGACAATGCCTGTTTGGCTGTCCCACCAAGGAGGAACAAGTCACTAGCAACATTTATTATTAGGGCAATAAATGCATTCCCTAGAGCTGACAACCTCGTCCGTCTCCCCCAGAGGGCGACAAACGCCCGCCGGGCAAATGCCAACAAGAGGACACCTGGCGCTTCAAAAATCAGAGCCCATATTAGCAAAAAAATAGACTGAGGCTTATAACCAGTGAGGATACCATCGCTCCTAAGGACGTCATTACAGCACAAGCCCTGAAAAGCAAACATCCACCCAGGGCTCCCAGCACCAACATTGACCTCCCTGACATTGCAGCAGGTGAAGAACATTAACCTTACAGGACGCTGATGTGTATGAAGCTGATATGTCATTTCCACAGGGCTCAGCAGAAGGTTTCACCGGTTTACGGCCAAAACACTTGAAACAAATGCTCAATCCAGCACTTGGTGAGGTTTCAGAGAGATTGCTGTCTGAGCTCACAAATTTTCCAATGTGTGCCTGGCTGGCGGTGTCCCAGAGGCCATTAGACCCCTTTTCTTTGGTACCTCACTATGTGCTCTCCGGAAAAAAAGATGGAGGAATCAGGCCCATTGCAGTGGCCAACACCCTTTGGCGCCTGTCGTCAAGGCTGCAGTAAGAATTATGAGTCAAGAGGTTGTCGAAATGTTGAAACCAACTCAGCTCGATTTTGGTGTTCAACAAGGCTGTAAAGCAGCTGCCCACGCAGCACGTGTATACATTACATCAACAACATGTCCGATGAAATAGCCTTGATCAAACTGGACTTTGCAAACGCTTTCAACTTAGTCAGAAGGGGATGCTGCTCTCAAAGTAGTTTCTAGACACTTTCCTTCCCTCTACCCCTTCATAGAATCGTGTTATAGTGTGACTTCTAAACTTTTGTTTCTGGACCATGAAAGTGACTCGTGTGTGGGTGTGCAACAGGGTCACCCCTCTCGCCCCCTTTCTATTCTGTCTGGTCATCAAGGAAGTCACAAAACCGCTCTCCAGTGAGCTCAATATCTGGTTCTTGGATGATGGTACCTTAGCTGGCACTAAAGAATTTCTCCTAGAGGACATCAGAAAAATTTAAGACATGGGAGACAACCTGGGCCTCTCTTTAAACCCCACCAAATATGAAATAGTTTCTACCAATCGACAGATGATCCAGAATATTAGCGCCGTTTAACCAGGAGCACGAGCCATTGATCCAGCCAATAGCACTCTCCTTGGTGCTCCTCTTGGGTCCAATGCCATCGATCTGATCCTAGAAAAAAATCTCAGACCTCAGGACGATGGAAGGTAGGATGATAGACATCGATACACATGATGCCTTCCACCTACTCACCATATGCCTGTCAATCCCATAACTTACCTACTTCCTGAGATGCTCCCCAGTCTTCAGCAGTTCGAAACTCAAGGAATATGACTCTATCCTTAAAACCATGCTAGAAAGTGTATTGAATCTTTCCTTCGAAGATGGACAGTGGTTGTAAGCCTCACTTCCAGTCAGGCTTGGGGAGCTGGGAGTACGCAAATCCTCCCAGATTGCCCTACCAGCTTTCCTATGCTCTTCCAAAGCATCAAACGAGTTAATAAGACAAATTCTTCCTGACAACCTCAGTAACTCAGCAGGAATACAGGACCCTAGCTACGCCACAGTGCCGTCACTGAATGGAAGACTTTTGCTGCTCCAGCACCAAAACCTAGTGCTGCACTGGCCTACAAACAGTCAAGCAGGGATAGCCCCATCGCTGAATAGGTGCTTGCTAACATGGTTAGGGCTGTAACATCAGGCAGGGAGACTGCCTGTCTCCAAGCTGTGAGTGCACATCACTCTGGGGACCTCCTCCAAACAGTTCCCATTTAAGCAATGAGAACATGCCTCGACACCTTGCTGCCCCAATTCTCTCGGAATATACGTTTATTTGTGGCGATGTGCAATCCGACCAATATGGTTTACATGGTCTTAACTGTTCCAAAACCAAGGTCTTGCATGCAAGACACAGTGAGGTCAACGACACCATAAAAAGAACACTTGCTATAGCTGGATGCCCAGCCGAGAGAGAGCCCCGATCACTAACAGCCAGCAATACCCACAACCCAGCAAACTGCCCCGACAGGATCACCATCTATCCTTGGAAGAATGGCAAGCTCTTAGCATGGGACTATTCATGTGTGTCGACGCTGGCTGACACCTACATCCATCATAGTCGGGCGACATGTAGGAGCTGCTGATCATAGGGAGGAGTACAAGATCAGCGAGTACAGGGACATAAGCCAACAGTATTACTTCGTCCCAGTGGGATCAGAGACCTTGGGATCATGGGGAAAAACTGCCACACGTTTCCTTAAAGAAATGAGTAGCAGACTCATCGACACCACCAGGGACCCAAGGGCAGCCAGTGAGGCTTGTATGAGACTGTTTCTGCTACGCCTGTTTAAACATAGATGCTGTTCTTGCTTATGGAATGCTGTTTCCTAGCAGTTTGTTTAGTTTTTTTTTTCTTTTTTTTTGGGGGGCCACTTGGTTTATCTCTGTATCTCAATATTTTATACTGAAACGCTTACTGGATTTTTTCTGGGTTATATTTATTTGCATTATTTACATGTCTATGTGAACATAGTGTATTTAAGAAGAGTCCGCTATGTAATATTGTCGGTATTGTCACTAATATTGTTGATGTGACAGAGACTCAGCTACTTTCATCCTGTGTAAGCTGAGAGTAAAGTCACAATACTTCTCTTACCCGACAGTGTCCGGGGAGGCTTAATGTTGTCCACATTGAACCACCCTTCTGTATTCGCTGGCTGCATGGTTGGAGCTGTCAGATTTGCAGACTTCCTCTTCCTCTGATGACACGGAGTGGTCTCGCAACTTCGTCGCTAGCTAGGACAGCGCCCCACATTTCCAAATCCGAGTCTTCCGTCGTGTCCCTGGAACATCGTGACCTCTTCCTTTCGGCAGAAGCCATGTGTCCGTCTCGCACCAACGACTGTTCTACGCAGTACGTGTGTGTGTTTGTGTGTATACTCACCTACCTGACTCACGAAATCGTAATGACATGATTGCAAACAAACCATACTCACCTAATTGTGATTGCAGGAGTCGAGTCATAACCCCTGGCACCGCCTCTTCACTGGTCGCTACTAAGTCCATTCTTTTCCCTACTCCAGGAACTTTATCATACCTCTTCTTAAAGCTATGTATGGATCCTGCCTCCACTACATCCCTCTCCAGACTATTCCAATTCCTGACATCTCTATGACTGAAGAAATTCTTCCTAACATCTCTATGACTGAAGAAATTCTTCCTAACATCTCTATGACTGAAGAAATTCTTCCTAACATCTCTGTGACTCATCTGAGTCTTCAACTTCCAACTGTGACCCCTTGTTGCTGTGTCTCATCTCTGAAACTTTCTGTCCCTATCCACTTCGTCAATTCCTCTCAGTATTTTATGTCGTTATCGAGTTACCCTTATCCCTCCTGTCCTCCAGTGTTGTCGTCAGGTCAGTTTCCCTTAACCTCTCCTTGTAGGACATGCCCCTTAGCTCCGGGAGTAGACTTGTTGCAAACCATTGCACTTTCTCTAATTTCTTGACTTGCTTGACCTGGTGTGGGTTCCATACTCCAATATGCATACTCCAATATGGGCCTTACGTACACGGTGTAGTCTTGAACGGTTCCTTACCGAGGTGTCGAAATGTTATTCTTAGGTTTGCCAGGCGCCCATATGCTGCAGCAGTTATTTGGTTGATGTGAGCCACATGAGATACGCTCGGTATTATACTCACCATAAGATCTTTTTCTTTGGGTGAGGTTTTGCAGTTTTTGGTCCCCTAGCCTGTACTCTGTCTGCGGTCTTATTTGTTCATCTCCAATCTTCATGACTTTGCACTTGGTGGGGTTATACTCCAGGAGCCAGTTGCTGGGCCAGGCTTGCAGCTTGTCCAGATCCCTTTGTAATCCTGCCTGATCCTCATCCGACTGAATTCTCATTAGCTCCATATCGTCTGCATACAGGGACACTCCTGAGTCTATTCCTTCCATCATTTCATTCACATACACCAGACACATCATGGGTTTTAGCATTGACCCAACCCGTCACAGGCACCCAATCTGACACCTCGTACCATGACTCGTTGTTGCTTTCTTGTCAGGTGTTCTCTGATCCATAGTAGTGTTTTCCTGTTATACCTGCCTGATCCTCTAGCTTTTTGCACTAATCAAACCATACCCCCGGCCGGGATTGAACCCGCGGTCACAGAGTCTCAAAACTCCAGCCCGTCGCGTTAGCCACTAGACCAGCTAGCCACAATAAGATTCATTCAACTAGGTATATTTCTACACCATAGGAAGGTTAGCACAGGCACCACTGTGACCACAAATGCAAGTTTTTACAGACGAATCTCCAGCTACCGTGGCCGTGACGAACTCTAGCTCAAGTCCCTTCACTGCCGTCAACATGACTCAAGAAATCGTAATGACACGATTGCAAACAAACCATACCCCCGGCCGGGATTGAACCCGCGGTCATAGAGTCTCAAAACTCCAGACCGTCGCGTTAGCCACTAGACCAGCTGGCCACAATAAGATTCATCCAACTAGGTATATTTCTACACCATAGGACTGGAGTTTTGAGACTCTATGACCGCGGGTTCAATCCCGGCCGGGGTATGATTTGTTTGCAATCGTGTCATTACGATATCTTGAGTCATGTTGACGGCAGTGAAGGGACTAGAGCTAGAGTTCGTCACGGCCACGCTAGCTGGAGATTCGTCTGTAAAAACTTGCATTTGTGGTCACAGTGGTGCCTGTGCTAACCTTCCTATGGTGTAGAAATATACCTAGTTGGATGAATCTTATTGTGGCTAGCTGGTCTAGTGGCTAACGCGACGGGCTGGAGTTTTGAGACTCTATGACCGCGGGTTCAATCCCGGCCGGAGGTATGGTTTGTTTGCAATCGTGTCATTACGATTTCTTGAGTCAGTTTTGCACTAATCTCTTTTATGGAACTTTTCTTGGACTGCCTTCTTGCAGTCCAAGAAAATGCAGTCTACTCACCCCTCTCTCTCGTCTTATTTCCGTCACCTTGCTGTAAAACTCCAATAGTTTTGTGACACAAGATTTCCCTTCCCTGAAACTGTGCTGGTTGTCATGTATAAGCTCATTCCTTTCTAGGTGCTCCACCACTCTTCTCTTGATAATCTTCTCCATGACTTTCCATACTATGCATATCACTGACACTGGTCGGTTATTTAAAATTGGAATTACATTTGCTGCCTTCCACGCCTCAGGTAGTCGCCCTGTTTTGATAGATGTGTTGAAATTTGTTGTTAGTGGCACACAGAGTGCCTCTGCTCCCTTTCTCAGGACCCACAGAGAGATGTCCGATTCCAGAGCCTTTGACGTTTCTAGTTCACTTAGCAGCCTCTTGACCTCCTCCTCGGTTGTGTGTATTGTGTCCGGTACTTGTTGGTGTATCCCACCATTCTGGCATTCTAGTCCTTTCTGTCTCCACTAACAGTACTTCCTTAAATCTCATGTTGAGCTCTTCGCATACTTCTCGTTCATTTCCTGTGAACTCCTTTCCTTCCTTCCTTCCTCAACCTGATTACCTGATCCTTGACTGTTGTTTTCCTCCTGATGTGGCTGTACAACAGCTTTGGGTCAGACTTGGCATTCGATGCTGTCATTTTCGTATTGCCGCTGAGCTCGTCATCTAATCTTATTTTCCTGGGTCCCTTGTCTTTGATACTTTTTTCATTCTCTAGCGCACTTAGTTTTGGCCTCTCTGCACCGTTGGGTTAACCAGGGACTCGTTCTGGGCTTCCCATTACTTCTGTTACCCTTGTTATGCATGAGTCACCCTTGCAGGGCTCCCCGAATCTTAGTGTTTTAATTTTCAGCAGAGGTCAGTGATTGTGTCAAGGTCAGTGATCAACCCCACAAGTGAGAAACAATGTTTCGGAAGTGAGAGGAAGTGCCAATATTTTTGTAGAAGCAGTGATGGGCAAGGAGGCCTACGGAGGCACCGTGCTGCCGTTAGTGATCAATATTATACAAATAACAACAGGATATGTGACGACCCCAAAGCCAGAAAGACAAGTGGAAGAACAGATTGTGAGTGAGCAACAAAGGTAACACACAGCGAGTGAGAAAAATAATAAAAAGGTACAAAAAACAAAATAGTGGCAATATTCCCTTATTGTAATAGCCAGACTGTGTCATAAAATAAAGTGTAAATACCCAGTCTGGAAAGTGAAAGCATAGAGGGATGTGTGGATGATATATACATACTAGTGGATTAACAGTGTGTGATTAATTTAATAGCAGACAGGGTTATTGCGAAGATCAGTGCAGTGACTCACGAAATCGTAATGACACGATTGCAAACAAACCATACTGCTAAATATACATAGTTTCTGTATGCCTTTACTGACGTATGTAGTGAGATGCTAGCATATGAACACTTTCCTTTTACTGCTATTTCTAACTTCTCATGGCATAAACTATACTCTGACCCAGGTATTCCATTTTTTCCTAAAGTTTAAATGACCTTTCATTTCTTTATAGTGAACTCCATAAGTAACTTGTTGGAGTATGTCTATCGTCTGCTCAGTTCTTTCATGCTTCTGTCTGTCGTATTAAATTTACTCTATCAATAAATAGTACACGATCCCTTTGGTTCGTTATTTACATATTTTAAGGACAGTAATAATCCCATTACTAATCTTTTTGGGGGGATCACCAATAAGTATACCTGCGTCTATCCTCATTTCTTACCCCATACTAAACGTGCTGAGAGGATTATCCGGTGCCTGACTAATCAGAGACTAAACCGCAATTGACGGACAGAGGATTGAGTCTCTAATATCTTTGCGCTTTCTTATTCTCACTACCATACGATATACTGCAAGTGTGGGTGCCGTTCCATCCTGGAGTCATACCCACTTGAGTCTCACAGCTGAAGAGGCTTACAGCTTCTAGTTCTGGGAGACTGTGTAATACTGGAAGCGGAGTTTCTCTCAGGCTTCCTGTCTGTACGTCTGTTGCTAGCAATTAAAACGCCCAGTTCTTTCCCTCGGATTTGCAATACCACTTTTTATCTTGTCACATTATGTCATCCCTGCAATGACAAAGACTCTGCAGTCACAAAGGCACTTTTTAACGTCACATGAAAAGGTTGTTGTCTATCTATTTGTAACGTTCGCGGACCAATTGTTGAGCACTCTTCTGAATCACGTCGTCGCGGATTCGAGTCACATCGAGTTTTTAGCAAATGTAATTTATAATATTACTCTATGATTTTTCGCGAGTTCACTGACACTGGTGTGAAGTGTACACCTTGTGTACAGATGAAATAAGGCATTTATTTAAGTAAATCAAATGTTAGTTGTATATATGATATGAAGCTACTACCCCAGTCCCACCCTAGGGGTCGACAGAGCACCAAACGATGCTATATTGTCTCCATTCCCACAGGAGGAGACTCGGAGTGGACAAAAATATAAGACAGGAAACAAACAATAAGGAAAATAACTTGAATTTGAGAGAAAAGTAGGTAACAATCGATTCTCTCTGTTTAAATATTTATGCTGCTACCACCCGCTTTTTAACAGTAGAATAGATGGAAGTAGCTAAAGTCACAATAGATGTGAGACACAGAATTTGGGTTAAAGCAGGAAAAACCCAATAGGGAAGAATATGAGATAGTTAAAGCAAGGTATTGGTCCTGATAGGTACTGGTTCTTAGGGTGGCTTAGCCTGAAAATTGAGCAGTAAGCACCTCTTCAGGGGCTTGACTCTCCAGAAAAAAATTGGTAAATCGATGTTTCTCAATTAAATCTCTGACAAATGGCCCTAATATACATGGCTCCAGGTGTAAGTGAAACATACCCAAGAAAAACTTAGAATTTAATAAACACATGCACATTACAGGGAAATATGAAATTGGGCAACAACAGCAAAAAAAAAAAAATTACAAGTATCAAGTATTAAGTATGCTGTATTTTGGGCACGCGACCGAGCTCTGAGGAGTTGGATGAGATTTTCGCATTATAATCAGTGACAAACACGTAACAATATGTACTAGACATGTATCTCTCACTTCTCATGTACTGTATATGCCATCTTTATATCAACAATGTATCTCTTAAATCTTTTGTACCATATTATGTAATCAAATATACCTATTGGTAAAAAAGAATGAAAAGATGGGGTGGTAGGGGAAGTGGAATATTCAAATGGCTTCGGAAAGAAATCCAAATATTCTTCCTTGAATTCTTTTTTATCCACTTCTCTGAGGCTATGGGTCCCACAATTTGCACCAGAGGTGGACCCCACCTAGTATCAAATATATGAAATATTAAAATCATCCACAATATAAAATGCTGTCGTAACCCTTACTATAGCAGGACACACCTAATTGATACTAGCAGCTATGACTGTAGTCGCGTCAGAATTATGACTCGCCACACCGACTTTCCGAGGAACCCTCTTAATGTATCTGAATACTTCCCTGATCCAGTTGGTCTAAATGTTCCTTTCTCAGGCCAGTACTGAAACCCTCAGGTCTTTAGACAACAAGCCGTTTTCTGATCCTCCCGGACTTGTACTGTCAAAAGTACTCAAGTAAATTTCTATTAAATCTTCAGGGTGCCTGGCTGGACTAAGTCACAAGCAAATACTATAAAAAATCTTATAAAAATAAGGGAGGAACATAATTAACAAAACACTAGTACACATTCAGCAAAAACATTGAAAATAACATTTCAAAAATAATTCCCTTATAAATATTAAAGGCTGTTATACTAACACAAAAAAAATAAGTAATCTAACTGAGATAAAGTAAACACACAATAATATTTAACGCACTTATCAGACACAAAAGAATGAACATATTCAAGCATAACTCACATATATAAAAATTGGAGAAATACATTAACAAAAACAACGTGAAACATAGGCTAGCAAGAATGATGTAAGAGGCAGGAAAATAAGAAACAGAGAGACAGACAGTTGTATAATTAATATAGCAAAAATAAGTAAAGTGCTAGGTTAAGTTACAGGTAGAAGGCAAATTACAGAAAAAAAAAGAGTAAGCTTGAGTAGAAGATATTTTTAAAAAATAGTGTTAATATAAAAAAATAGGTTGGAGAAGTTATAGATTAGAAATAGGGAGAATATTAAGGTATATTACAGGCCAAAGATAAAATTATCAGAGAAACAGTTTTTTTTTTTACCACATCTCGGATAATTAACAGCAGAAATCTAGTAAAGTACTGAAAGGAAAACATATAAAAATAGTTAGGTTAAATTCAGCTAGTACAAAACAAAGTTAGACTAGTAGGGGATAGTCACATGGTCATACCTAAACAGAAAAAATTTATACCTTAAATTAGCCCTAATCTTACAGGTGACTCTAATCATACGATATATATGTATTATTTATGCTATAATAGGGGAAATTAAGAGGCACACACATTTAATAGCCCTTCCTTAGGGTAACATAACAGCGCCAGCTGGAAGCTGTCTCTCCCCCCCCCCCGGTGGCTACATCACAAAAAAACTGCATTTATCAATACTTATGCTTCTCTACTTTTATACCCACATTAAAACAGGTTATGGACTCACATGTTATCAGCATAATCGGTATGGATAGTTGAAAAAGGCTGTAGAGTGAAGTGGACCTTGTTTAAGTCTTGTCATTGTGTTCCCTCTACGCTCTTTGAGCAGAATTACTAATCCTGTGCACAAACTCTTTGCGAACTTTTCAAGAGGAGCTCAGCTCATTTCAGTACACCTTATTACTACCCACAATAATTATTACAATGAATACTATTACTTATAAAAAAAAATAATCTGACACATAAAAATGAATTTATACATTATATTACAGCTAAACAACTAATCAACTGAAATTATATTGGAACAACTGTGAATAGAACGTCACAAAGCGACAATGGTCATTCTTTAACACATAATCTACAGTCAATTCACAGCTTTTACAGTATTAGGAATATATGCAAATCATTTACAGATGTTACAGTAATAATTATAATACTGATAATAATACTTTCTCAATTGAACATTTGCACTTGTTTTGCATTACATTTCAATAAAAACAATGATAGTACATGACATTACCCACCTTATCTTTTAATAAAACTGCATTTATTTCTTACACCTGAGTTACAGAACTATGCACTTAATAAACAAGGAAGAATATAGGTAACAAACACACATGAAGGACACTCATGAAATCTTCACAACGAATATTTATCACACCTGGTGAATTTATGCAGCCTCTAGACATATTAATTATCTGAAAATAAAGAAAAATATATTAGATTTAACATTTGAGTCAATATAAGGTAAGTATTTTAAGTGCTAATATACTACTTTCTCATTTACTTATGTTATATGAAAAGAGAAAAGTAACGTTTCCGTATAACTTGACCAGCTGATGTGATAGAGATGAATAAAAGACACAATGTATCAATATTTTCCATATATACCGAAAAAGATACCATAGAGTCAATAAAAAGAATCATGCAGAGGGTAATTAGTCATTAATTTCGGTAGATTATTATTATTATTATTATTATTATTATTATTATTATTATTATTATTATTAATATTATTATTATTATTGTTGTTGTTGTTGTTCTTGATGCTATTGTTGCTGACGTTATTGTTGTTGATGTTATTATTGTTGTTGTTGTTGTTGCTGTTGTTGTTATTGTTGTTGTTGTTGTTGTTGTTGTTGTTGCTGTTGTTGTTATTGTTGTTGTTGTTGTTGTTGTTGCTATTGTTGTTATTGTTGTTGTTGTTGTTGTTGTTGTTGTTGTTGTTGTTCTTCTTCTTCTTCTTCTTCTTCTTCTTCTTCTTCTTCTTCTTCTTCTTCTTCTTCTTCTTCTTCTTCTTCTTCTTCTTCTTCTTCTTCTTCTTCTTCTCGTTAATATTCTTCTTCTTCTTATTATTATTATTATTATTATTATGTTGTTCTTGCTGTTCTTTTTCTTCATCATCTTCATATTATTATTATTATTATTAGTATTAGTATATTCGTGGAAAGTGCTAAACCTGTGCGGTTCATACAGCAAATTATTATGGACATAGGTATAAAAACAAAGACTATACTAGCACACCACTGGTCACTACACAACACCACCAATAATCATCCTCTTTTCATTCTTCTCATTTTCTTTTCTAACTGATAATCTCACCAACTCTTCAACAACTTCCTGCTGTACATCTTACGTTTTGTTTTTTTTAATTTTTATGATTTCTTTGTCAAGAGAAAAGTATGGTATAGTTCAGGGGTGGGGAACATGTGGCCTTCCAGGGCATTAAATGTGGCCTTCCAGAGCATTAAGTGTGGCCTTCCAGGGCATTAAGTGTGGCCTTCCAGGGCATTAAGTGTGGCCTTCCAGGGCATTAAATGTGGCCTTCCAGGGCATTAAGTGTGGCCTTCCAGGGCATTAAGTGTGGCCTTCCAGGGCATTAAGTGTGGCCTTCCAGGGCATTAAATGTGGCCTTCCAGGGCATTAAGTGTGGCCTTCCAGGGCATTAAGTGTGGCCTTCCAGGGCATTAAATGTGGCCTTCCAGGGCATTAAGTGTGGCCTTCCAGGGCATTAAATGTGGCCTTCCGGGGCATTAAGTGTGGCCTTCCAGGGCATTAAGTGTGGCCTTCTGGGGCATTAAGTGTGGTCTTCCAGGGCATTAAATGTGGCCTTATGGGGCATTAAGTGTGGCCTTCCAGGACATTAAATGTGGCCTTCCAGGGCATTAAGTGTGGCCTTCTGAATGAATTATTTTTCTTGAAGTTATTATATAATAATAAACTTCTTAAAAAATAACTGACATTTTGCAATATCTAATCAAAATTTCTTGAATGTGGCCTTATTACATTACAGTTCAACTTTAATGCGGCCTTCCAACATAACATGGCTTAGCGGGGCAAGAGTTATATCTGTTTATTAGGACTGCTGGTATACCTGGAGTATACCTGGAGGGGGGTTCGGGAGTCAACGTCCCAGCGGCCCGGTCCGTGACCAGGCCTTGCGGTGGATCAGGGCCTGATCATCCAGGCTATGATTGCTGGCTACACGTGGCGGTGAGAAATTAGCGGTGAAAGTCTTGTAACTATCGTGAGGTAAGTAATGGTATAAGATACAGACACGATGGTGGGGAGAGACAAACGTAGTTATAAAGATTCTTTATTGAGGCTGTTTATGGCTTGATAAAGGCCACCGCGTGGGCGTAACGTGGTCACTAAAGATTCCATATGACTGTACTTGTCTCTCTTTATTACAGCTATAACATAAGGCGCCAGTAAAGGTTACCTGAAAGATTGTTCTTATTGTAGCTACAATGGGCTATTAAGATATGTGTGTTTTATTAACTGTCTACAAGTATTCTGCACCAATTATATTTGAACACCCTGTGTATGAACTCAAATCTCATTAATGAAGGATTCATAGTAGGAAGAGACAAATGTCTATACGTGTTCAACAGCTGAACAATTTGTTTTAAAATGAGTCCAGAGTTAGGCATATTTACTAACCTGGAGTATAGATGCAACGAGTCTTTGAAAAACACATTGTTCTTACATTATATATCAACATACTAAAAAAGTATCACTTAAGTAAACAGTTTGTAGTGTGAAAGAGAGAATAAAGGCATTTAATTAGCGACCTGGAATCTACCAATATTTTTTTTTTTCGAAAATAAAGGAAGCACTAGGTGAGATGTGCCTAGGACGAGAGGGCAGGTGTGTGTGTGTGTGTGTGTGTGTGATATAGGTAGGTTCCCCGGGGCTTGCTGGCCCGGGTCTTCTCCATTCGGTGACCCGGTAGTGGTTTCACATAGGCCCGGAGGGTGTGAAATTAAAGAAATTAAAGAAAAAAGGCTTTGCAGTTTAAGCTCGAAAAGTTAAAGATGGAGGAGAAAGAACGATGAGAGATTACAGCATAATCCGGTAACTTTCATCATGAAGAAGAGAAGTTCAAGTGAGGATCATCTACACAGCGATCTCTCCTGAAACTCTTCTGTTGGTCAAACAATGACAAGTGAAAGCAAAAAGAAAAAATTGTCTTTTGTTGTGAAATTATTATCTCACAAATTGACTGCACTGATTCTGGTCTGTAACTGCTGACGTAGCGGGTAAGCACAGCCACATATCACTCACAGGCTGTCACTGCCCGGCACAACACTCTCCTACTGTGTGACTACGGACATTTGCGTGTTATCCTCTTGATTCTGCCTTATGTAAACAGAATGAAGCAGAAATAAAAAAAAAGAAAACGATAAAATGAAAGAAAATGATTACCTAGTGAAAAACTAAGTTATCAAATTAAATCAAAGTCTAAATAGACTGACCGTAAATTGTATCTATATAAATAAAAATCTGAATACATTACGTGAAGTGCTAAATCCATTACAGTTAATATAAGTTTTAAAGAGGTGGACAGTTAAGCCTGTGGAAGGCCTCGGTCAGATGTCCAAATGCTCCAGTGGCGGGTCATAACTAAGACCCGCGTCAGGAAAGAATCGTCCTGTTTCCTAACGAATCTTACCTTACTAACCTAAGCTAAATCAATGTGGTCATTACAAGCAGAATTCACGTGGTCATTAAATCCACGGAGTAGTAGTGGTAGCTCAGTCCTCTATCTACTAAGCATATGTTAACCACTCAGTGACTAGGACAGAAATTTTGCCGAAGTCAGTTCCTAATGTCCAATACTCTGGCCATGAGAGTCGCCGAATTAAATACACAAAGCAGACGTGATCGACCTCATGACTGAGAGCAAAGTGATCGACCTCATGACTGAGAGCAAAGTGATCGACCTCATGACTGAGAGCAAAGTGATCGACCTCATGACTGAGAGCAAAGTGATCGACCTCATGACTGAGAGCAAAGTGATCGACCTCATGACTGAGAGCAAAGTGATCGACCTCATGACTGAGAGCAAAGTGATCGACCTCATGACTGAG
>NW_027197505.1:0-60291 GCF_038502225.1 Cherax quadricarinatus
CCTGTTGGCCCATACTAGGCAGATCCTTTTCAATTCATCCCACTAACAAAACATTTGCACAACCCAATTTTCAATGCTACCCAAGAAATAAGCTCTGATGTGAAAGTCCCACTCAAATCCAACCCCTCCCACTCATGTACTTATCCAACCTAAATTTGAAACTACCCGAAGTCCTAGCCTCAATAACCCAACTAGGTAGACTGTTCCACTCATCAATTACCCTATTTCCAAACCAATACTTTCCTATGTCCTTTCTAAATCTAAACTTATCTAATTTAAATCCATTACTGCGGGTTCTCTCTTCGAGAGATATCCTCAAGACCTTATTAATATCCCCTTTATTAATACCTATCTTCCACTTATACACTTCGATCAGGTCTCCCCTCATTCTTCGTCTAACAAGTGAATGTAACTTAAGAGTCTTCAATCTTTCTTCATAAGGAAGATTTCTAATGCTATGTATTAATTTAGTCATCCTACGCTGAATGTTTTCTAACGAAGCTTACACTTCTTGATATAAATCCCAGTAATCTATTTGCCTTATTACGTACGCTTAGGCATTGCTGTCTTGGTTTAAGGTTGGTTGGTAAGACACTTAGGCAACAGTTAGGCAACTTTATTCCGAAACGTTTCGCCTACACAGTAAGCTTCTTCAGTCGAATACAGAAAGTAGGCAGGAACAGTAGAGATGAAGACGATGCAATCAGTCCATCACCCTTGAAGTCGTAGAATTTTGAGGTTGTCAGTCCCTCAGCCTGGAGAAGTTCAGTTCCATAGTCAGGAACTATCTGAAGATCAAGCGACAGTGCGGAGACTTAAATACTGTCGGAAGGAGAGGTGCAGAGTAGTAGTAGTAGTGAGAATGTAGCCATTGATAGGTCAGGTCCCTCTCAGATCCAACAGTTCTCACTTGAAAGGGTTGTCCAAGGTGTTTTCTGTACCAAGAGGCCATGTGTTGCAGTGTCTGACAAGATGAACATCAAAATGGTATACAATACCGACAGGTTGGTAGGTAAGACACATAGGCAACAGTTAGGCAACTTTATTCCGAAACGTTTCGCCTACACAGTAGGCTTCTTCAGTCGAATACAGAAAGTAGGCAGGAACAGTAGAGATGTGAAGACGATGTAATCAGTCCATCACCCTTGAAGTCGTAGAATTTGAGGTTGTCAGTCCCTCAGCCTGGAGAAGTTCAGTTCCATAGTCAGGAACTATCTGAAGATCAAGCGACAGTGCGGAGACTTAAATACTGTTTGTATTGGACTGATGAAGCCACTGTGTGGCGAAACGTTTCCTGAATAAAGATTCCCATATGCTGCATAAGTGTCTCAATCTTCAACTTGTCGGTTTTTCAAACCATTCATCACAACTGTCAGACACTGCAGCATCATGGGATCTTGTTACAAAGAATTCTTCAACACTTGTTCAACCTTTGGACGAAGACCTACTTCGACTAGTGGATGGTACCACTATGACCCCGCCTCCTCCTGCTTCGCCTCACCTCACTACAGTATATAAGCCACGTCTACGGCCCTATGCTGTACATTCTACAAGATTGATGGACTGAACACATCGACTCCAGGCTGAGGGACTGATTACCTCATACTCCTCCTCTCCTTACGCCTTCCTCTTTGTATTGGACTGATGAAGCCACTGTGTGGCGAAACGTTTCCTGAATAAAGATTCCCATATGCTGCATAAGTGTCTCAATCTTCAAGGCTTATTGGGCGGTAATTTGACGGTAACGACTTGTCCCCTGTTTTAAAAATAGGAATTACATTAGCCATCTTCCACATATCAGACACTACACCTGTTTGAAGAGATAAATTAAAAATATTAGTTAATGGTTCACAGACTTCCATTTTGCATTCCTTTAGAACCCTTGAAAAAACCTCATCAGGACCCGGTGACTTATTTTGCTTCAGTCGGTCTATCTGCTTCACAACCATTTCACTAGTGACTATGATGTTACATAATTTATCTTCTTCTGGCCCACTATAAAAATTAATTACCGGAACACTACTAGTGTCTTCCTGTGTAAAAACCGAGAGAAAATAATTATTTAAAATCGAGCACATTTCATTCTCTTTGTCAGTAAGATGCCCATAGTTATTTTTAAGGGGACCTATCTTATCTCTAACTTTTGTTCTATATACCTGGAAAAAACTTTTTGGGTTAGTTTTAGAATCCCTAGCAACTTTAATTTCATAGTCCCTTTTAGCTTTTCTTATCCCCTTTTTAATGTCCCTCTTAGTGTCAATATACTGATTCATAAGATGACCCTCGCCTCTTTTGATACGCCTATAAATTCCTTTCTTATGCCCTAGTAGATATTTCAGCCTATTATTCATCCATTTTGGGTCATTTCTATTTGATCTAATTTCTTTATAAGGGATAAACGTTCTTTGAGCAGCATGTATTGTGTTCAGAAAACTGTCATATTGATAGCTCTCTTCGTTACCCCAGTCAACAGATGATAAGTGTTCTCTAAGCCCATCGTAATCTGCTAAGCGAAAATCTGGGACTGTTACTGAGTTATCCCTACTATCATACTTCCATTCAATTCTAAATGTAATTGATTTGTGGTCGCTAGCACCCAGTTCTTCTGAAACTTCTAAATTATTAACAAGGGATTCATTGTTTGCCAGAACTAAGTCAAGCAGGTTATTACCCCTTGTAGGTTCTGTCACAAACTGCTTCAAAAAACAATCCTGAACTACTTCTAAGAAGTCGTATGATTCTAAATTCCCAGTCAAGAAATTCCAATCAATATGACTAAAGTTAAAGTCTCCTAGAATTACTACATTATCGTGCCTTGTGGCCCTAACAATTTCCTCCCATAGTAGTCTTCCCTGGTCCCTATCTAAATTTGGGGGACGGTATATCACACCTAAAGTTAATTTTTCATGCCCCTCTGAAAATTCTATCCAAACAGACTCTGTATGTGTTACTTCAGACTTAATACCCGTTTTAATGCAACAGTTCAAGCGATCTCGGACATACAATGCCACCCCACCCCCCTTCCCGATACTTCTATCTACTTGGAACAATTTGAAACCCTGAATGTGACATTCTGCAGGCATGTCCCGACTTTTTGAATTAAACCACGTCTCAGTAATGGCAAATACATCTATGTTACCTGCACTAGCAACTAGTCTCAACTCGTCCATCTTATTCCTAGCACTGTGACTATTTGTGTAATATATACTTAAGGACCCTCCTTTCTCTTTATCATTCCTGCTCCTTTCTGTTATTCCACTAAACCTATTACTGTCCTTGTCAATTAGTGCCACTGGCCTTCCGATATCCACCTCATTTTGCCTATTACTAGTTCTCCTAGTACTCATATTACTACCCTGAGACTTCACAGTTTTCCCGCAGAAACCCATACCACTAACTATTCCTAGTTTAAAGACCTAACAGCTCCCTCCACTGCGTTGGCCAGTGCTCCCACCCCACACCTAGACAAGTGAACCCCATCCCTGGCATACATGTCATTTCTGCCATAGAAGAGGTCCCAGTTGTCAATGAATGTTACCGCATTTTCCTTACAGTATTTGTCCAGCCAGCAATTGACACCAATTGCTCTGGACAACCATTCATTTCCAACTCCTCTCCTTGGCAAAATGCCACATATGACAGGTTTCCCACCCTTCTTCCTAATTATCTCTATTGCTGACCTATACCTGCTAATCAGGTCCTCACTCCTACGTCTGCCAACATCGTTGCCTCCAGCACTGAGACAGATAATAGGATTGCTCCCATTACCTCTCATGATGTCATCCAGACGGCTAACAATATCCTTCATCCCAGCCCCAGGAAAACACACACTCTGCCTCCTACTCCTATCCTTCAAACAGAATGCCCTATCCATGTACCTAATCTGACTATCCCCAACAACAACAATGTTTTTACCTTCCTTGGCGTCGTCCGTAGTGATGCTCCGAGTAGTCGACTCAAATTCGCCAGGTAGCATTACACCACTTGTAGAATTCGTCATGACGTTCTCGATGGTCTTCGTTGGGGTTTCTAGGGATGTCTCACTCACGTCTGCCAATGCTTCCTTGGTGCTCGTTGTGGCATTCCCAGTAGAACACTCACATTCGTCAGGTAGCACCGAGAATGAGTTGGAAGTTTCCACGGCAGTCTTCTGGTTTCTCGTTGTTTCTGCCTCTCCAACCGTTTTCTTAATCTTCAGCTTGGTTCCATGTTGCCCGACCACTGACCAAGCTCCCCTCTTAACCTGGGGACTCACAACAGGAGGATTACTACGAATCCTCTTGTTCTCCTCCGTTAATCGCCGTATCTCCAGTTTAGCAACTCTGAGTTCTTCTCTCAGCTGCTGGTAAAGCTGCTCAAGAGAGGGCATCCTGGTTCAGATTCACAGAGAGCACACAAACAGGTCTTCACAGAGCTAAGTACACGTCACCACTGCACCCTGTTTGCAGATGATGAGAAGTTGGTGAGAAGAATTCAGTCGATCGAGGACCAGGCAGAACTACAGAGGAATCTGGACAGGCTGCAGGCCTGGTCCAGCAACTGGGTCCTGGAGTTCTGCCACACCAAGTGCAAAGTCATGAAGATTGGGGAAGGGCAAAGAAGACCACAGACCCATTACAGTCTGTGGGGCCAGAGACTACAAACCTCACTCAAAGAAAAGGATCTTGTGGTGAGCATATCTCCTGGGACATCTCCTGAGGCGCACATCAACCAAATAACTGCTGCAGCGTACAGGCGCCTATCAAACATAAAAAGAGCATTCTGGCATTTTAATAAGGAATCGTTCAGGATCCTGTACATCATGTACCTTAGGCCTATACTGGAGTATGCAGCACCATTTTTGAACCTACAACTACCTAACAGCGCAAGGAAACTAGAGAAAGTGCAGAGGTTTGCAACTAATCTAGTCCCAGAGCTAAGGGGCATATCCTATGAGGAGAGGTTAAGTGAAAACGACTTCTCGATACTGGAGGTCAGGAGAGATGGGGGGATATGATAACGACATATAAAATACTGAGAAGAATCGACAGTTTGGAGAGAGACTGCATATTCCAGAGATAGGACACAGCAACAAGGGGTCAGAGTTGGAAACTGAATATTCAAAAGAATAATAGGGATGTTAGGAAGCACTTCTTCAGTCACATAGTTGTTAGGAAATTTCACAATCTGGGAAGTGATGTAGTGGAGGCAGGATCAATACATAGCTTTAAGAAGATGTATGATAAAGCTCATGGAGCAGGAAGAGTAACCTATTAGCGACCAGTGAAGAGGCGACTCCAGGAGCTGTGATTCAACACCTGCAGCTGCACACACACACAATTGATATTGTTTCACAAAAGTATACAACACAAAAAGAATAAAGATGATCTCAGAGGTGAATGTACAACTCCACCAAAGAGGAATTTATTTGGAAATTTATATGTGATAAGTTTCACCGTTGGTGAAAATTTGGTTGAGAATATTATTCTACCTTTGTTGGAACATAATATACATCTTCACACTTCACCCAAAACTACACTCATCACCTTCACCAATGTGAGGGAGAAGTTTATTAGACAGGAGTATTGGAAGTATGAATGTATGGTGGTGGTAGTTTGTTGGGCAGTCTGCTTGTTCAGTTAGGGTGGCTGCATAATTCCCGCTATCCCACTACCCTCCCTTCCATTTTTACACCTGGTGGGACTTGACGTGAATCACTTGACTGGCGGCTCCCATCATATCTGTAAGTATTCGTTCCACTCCTGTCTAATCTATTATGTTTTGGGATTGTTTTTCTTAATAAGAGTTTCACTCTTAAGTTTATTCCCGCCTTGCTTTGAATTTACAGTTGTTTCATTTTTTAATCCTCACTATTTCTTTTAAGACAGTATGCCTATCGTGTGAGTGATTTATCGAGCAGTGTCTAACTGTATTATTTTCTCTTCCGCATTTTAGCCATGACTGTCGGCTCGGTTCATCAGCCTCTTGCTGAGATAAGATTAGGGAGAGTTGATCGACAAGGATCAGGAGACGTGGCTACACCTCTACCTTCACTGGTCCGGCCCTACCCTCTCACACGTAGCCGACCACCCAGTCAACTACACACTATTCTCCCCTCAAGGGAGGTTCCGTGTTGCTGGTGAGGGGCTTTTGCTCTAGGGAATTGGATTTGTGCTCCGGTTCCCTGAATTTAGCCTGAATACCTTCCATCCCCCCCCCCCGATGTACTGTATAATCCTATGGTTTTAGCGCTCCCAGTTGTAACTACACCAACGTTCCTGGTGTCATGACGGGTTACTTAACTGCTTCAACACTGTGGTGATCAGAGGATCAGTCCACCTCTCCTCGGCAGAATATATAAGAGTGTTAAGGACACCGTCATTTGTCTAGTCGCAACCAGCTGTGATCATCCCCCCCATCATCATCAGCTGCTTCGAGTTCCAGAACCATTCCAAGCTACGTGCCCAAAACACTGACACAGCACCATTATACCGATCATTGTGTACATATTAGCTTTGGATCACTAATTATTTATATATTTAATTTTTCTTAAATTGGGATTAATTTCATGTTTAAATGTTTTATATTATTGACTAATGCTTATTATAATATTTTTTTTATTGTGTTACTGAATTTTCTATCTTTTAATTTCCATAAGGAGGAGCCAACCTTGTGAAATACTCTCAGACGGTCTGACAGGGCTGAGTAAACCTTGACAAGCAATAACTAATTTGATGGTTCAATAATCAATTCCTGTCACCTATTCTAAACTCTCAATGAACTGTAACTAATAATACACACCAATCACACCTCTATTTTCACACCCAGTCACCTAAGATTCTGACACTGAACATTCGCTTACATACAACTCTCACTCTTGACCTCTCAAATACATACACCCATGACGTTCTAATTTCATACAGAAACATACATTCACACATGATTCACACAAGAGATACATTACCTAAACTAGGTTTTTACATTTTTTCTGTAAAAAGATGGGATCTCCGAAAAAAAATTACTTATTAGTATCAAGATCTCAAAAAAATTACACATTTATTCGAGGATCTCCAAAAACCACCACACTTCACTTCAATGTACAAAAAAACTTTACACATTTACTACAAGGTCCGAAAAAGCATTGCAAATTCTTTTCAAAGTTGAAAACACATTACAGTCCTGTTTAGAGTAGAGGGAGTATGTGTAAGAGTATTACAGATCAGTTAGTGATCCAGTTAAGTCATTGATTGGATGCAGTGTGAGAAACCTGCCTCTCCATTTCTAGATAACTGAATCTTAATCTCTGATTCGACTCATGAACAGTGTAAGCCGGGTGCATGTGTATCTCTGATGAACTGGAAGCTGCTGGAAGACCCTTCATTGGCCAGCGTCATAAACATGCATAAATGTGCATTTAATTACTGTCTTAGGCACTTACTCTCGTGAAGGGTTGGGAGGTCTGTTGCTTTAGTTGACAACTGAGATACATTTATGAATCACTGGTCTTACATTCCGCTTTAATAGGAGAGAAGATGCCGCCTCTGACCGTGAAGTGTGATCTAATTCACGTTAGGTTCCGTTATGCTCCGTTGACAATTTGCATAGGCTGTGAAAATGTTGACATGGCAAACAGTGCATTAATTGTATTTTGACGTTCTGGGTGCCCTCAGGTATCCAGTAGGACTGGTGTATTTTGTGTAGTGTCATGAACTCCACAGTGTGAGAGTACGTGGGCATCATTAATCAACTTTGTCAGCCAGTGGTACGTGGGTACAAAGATATGAGGTTCTGTACTTCATGGTAAGGATGATTTCTGTATTCCTTGGCACCTCAGTATGTTCTGAGTCTAGGTAGAGTCCAAGTGTTCAGACTAAGTCCGTTTTCTTGGCGGACTTGTTCTCAGTTTTCAGGAAGTCATAGTCAGCTAACAAGTTTTCTCGCTGTACTTGTTTTATCCAAGATTTCATGAGTTCAAAGGACTCACCCTTTCCCTGTACTTGTATTGATGTGTAGATGTGAGAGGTGGGTATCATGAGTTTATGTAATGAAGAGTACTTAGACCCAGCAATGAGTAACTAAGGCATGACAGCTGTGTTCAAGCAGACTGTGTCTGCTGATATGAGGTGGGGTTTCTGTGGCGGTTGGTCGCCCTCGGGTGGTAACCCGAAACCGTACTGATCAGCTGGGTGCGTGGTAGTGCCAGGATAATGGCATCAATAATTCCCATCACTAGGACACTTTCGACAGTGTCACTGTCTTTGCGTTCACTTCCCTAACTTTTAGGGAGTGGCCCAAATATCATATGACCTCCACCTTGGCTCAGATAGATGTAATTCGCTGCTGTTATTCCCTGCACAAATTTGTAATGGTTACCGTCATTTAATAGGTCTATTGATCCAATAATGTCAGTCACAAAGTTAAGGTCGGCAAGTTCTACATTGGCTTCTTTTAATGTAGCAACGGCATCCTGCAAACTTTTCACTAGTATACTATCAGAAAGCTGGCCTGCTAATACACTGATCGTTTGTAGCTACTGATACACTGATTACATGATAACTCGCCAGGGTCCTGGAAAAATCCAGTCAAGTCAAAGGATATGCTGTCATATGTTGTCACACAGAGTTAACGTAATGTACTTTGGCGGATAAAAGATGTTTGCGCTCCCTGATCACACTGCAATCACTTCTGTGCCCAGAAACCTATTCAGTAACCTAAGTCATGTTATGGGTAATGCTGCTTGACCTTGAGTAGTCTGGGCGGTCATAGCAAGTGAGGTGGTAGGAGAGGAAGAGGTGTCACCCCCTCAGTGTGACAGTTCTCGGCCGTGACATCTGTGACCTGCTTCTTCTCGTTTTCTATGGGACTATGTAAGCCGGGACAAACAATAGTATTATCGTTACCACTACATTTCCAGCAGGTTAAATGTCTTGGATTGCAGCCACTTTCTGGGTGATCACCCAGGCACCTGTCACAGTCTCGGCTCCTGGACTCTGTTTCCGTGCGGGTACTGTCGTGAACTTATCATAGGACGGAACCAAAGTGCGTGCCGTAAGAGTGGAAACATTTTGAAGTATGTGTAGTAGTGACAGGTGGAATGGATTTCCTCCACTTACCCTTGCTCCTAATTTTTCCTTTGTTACTTTGTGTTCCCACTGAGAACACACCCACTGTCGTACTGTCGTTCCCACAGTGCCTAGTGACAGGTTACGTCTTAGGTGGTGACACTGAGTGAGGACCTGTCAGATGGTCACTTAACAAGCCTAGTAATAGTTTACATTCAGGCCAGAGTGTACTGCAGGCTTTCACTAATCTCAGCACAGGAGAATCGTCGTTCAGAAAATCGTAGATTCAGATGTGAGAGGTGTGAGATCAACCAGTCTGTTCACGTGTTCGGCAGTGATCAGATCCTTATCACAGTACTCGCCTAATTGTACTCACCTAATTGTGGTTGCAGGGGTCGAGGCTCAGTTCCTGGACCCCCTCTTCACTGATCGCTACTAGGTCCTCTATCTCTCTTTGCTTCCTGAGCTTTGTCATACCTCGTCTCATAGCTATCTATAGTTCCTGCCTCCACTACATTACTTGCTAGACAACTATATGACAACTATATGGCTGAAGAAATACTTCCTAACATTCCTGTGACTCGTCTGAGTCTTCAGCTTCCAATTGTGACCCTATGTTTCTGTGTCTCCTCTCTGGAACATTCTATCTCTGTCCAACTTATCTATTCCATGCACTATTTTGTATGTCGTTATCATGTCTCCCCTAACCCTCCTGTCCTCCAGTTTCATCAGGCAGATTTCCCTCAACCTTTTTTCGTAGGACATACCCCTGAGCTCCGCAGTTAGCCTTCTTGCAAATCTTTGCACTTTCTCTAATTTCTTGACATGCTTGACCAGGTGTGGGTTCCAAACTGGTGCTGCATACTCCAGTATAGACCTGAAGTATACAGTGTACAGTGTCTTGAACGACTCCTTACTTAGGTATCGGAACGCTATTCACAGGTTTGCCAGGCACCCATATGCTGTAGCAGTTATCTGGTTGATGTGTTCTTCTGGAGACGTGCTAGGTGCTATGCTCACCCCAAGATCTTTCTCCTTGTGTGAGGTTTGCAGTCTTTGTCCATCTAGCCTATACTCTGTTTGCAGTCTTCTTTGCCCTTCCCCAATCTTCGTGACTTTGCATTTGGCAGGGTTGAATTCAAGAAGCAAGTTGCTGGACCACGTGTCCAGCCTGTCCAGGTCTCTTTGTAGTTCTGGCTGATCCTCATCTGATTTAATTCTCCTTATTAACTTCAAATTATCTGCAAACAGATCTTATTCACATATATCAAAAATAGCACTGATCCTAAGACTGACCCCTGTGGGACCCCACTCGTCACAGGTGCCCTCTGTGATACTTCACGTGCCATGACTCGTTGTTGCCTGCCTGTCAGGTATTCTCTGATCCATTGCAGTGCCCTTCCTGTTATATGCGCCTGATTCTCCGGCTTCTGCATTAACTTCTTGTGAGGAACTGTATCAAAGGCCTTCCTGCAGTTCATGAAAATGCAATCAACTCATCTCTTTCTCTCTCTTTCGTTTCTTACTTCTGCTACTTTGTCAAAAACTCCAGAAGGTTTGTGACACAGGATTTGCCTTCCATGAATCCGTGCTGATTGTCGTTTATAATCTTGTTCCGTTCCAGGTGATCCACCACTCTCCTCCTGATAATCTTCTCCATGACTTTGCATACTACACTGGTCAGTGACACTGGTCTGCAGTTTAGTGCCTCGTTTCTGTCTCCTTCCTTAAAAATGGGGACTACATTTGCCGTCTTCCAAACCTCAGGTAGTTGCCCAGTTTTAAGGGAAGTGTTGAAGATTGTGGTTAGTGGCATGTTATGCAGGGTTCTGCATGACATCGTAATGTACATATAGTGGTGAAGTGTGCCATAATAATATGAACATTGTAGTTGTAAGGAATAATTTTATAATTGATAATGTGCATTTAGGGGTACTGTAAAGTACTCTAACTGTAATTATAAAGAAATGGTGTTAATGATTTATTTTCCAAGGATGTTTGGGTATGCAGAGTAAGCGTGGGGAGGGGGTCACGTGACGTTAGCATGGTGTGTAGAGGCTGGCGTCGGAGATGCTGTGTATTTAAATTAAGTTTGCAGTTGTACACTCATTTTGTTTATCCAACTCAAGCCATAGGCTTTCATATGGCTTACCTGTATGTTCACCCAGGCTCTGACATGGTCAGGGTGCTGTGGGATGAGTGATGAAGTAAGAAATGAGGTTTGTAGTGTAATAACGGCCTGACGCTGATGGAAGCCTAGTGTTATGGTGGCTGAACCTCCAGCCAGCTGTGTGTACCCTCATTTGGCACAAATAACCTGCACATAAAAGAGAGAAGCTTATGACGACGTTTCAGTCCGACTTGGACCATTAACAAAGTCACACTAACCAGAAGAGGAGCAGGACGGCTATATATAGGCAGGAAGAGGTGGTGGTAGTAGTAGTAGTCGTACAAGAATGGTATATAATACCGACAAGAGAAAATTAAGATACACGCGCAACACCCGGACATCCCCATCGTAGACGCTTCGCCATCCAGCCAGCCACTGGATGGCGAAACGTCCACAACAAAGACACCCAGGCGCCGCACATGTATCTTAATTTCATCAGTAGTAGTAGTAGTAGTAGTAGTAGTAGAAGAGGTAGTAGTAGTGGTAGTGGTAGAAGTGGGGAATAAGGAGGACGAGCCAGTCAAATACAAAGGAAGGGGAGCACTGTAAGAGAGCTAGGTGCCCACAGAGGGAGAGAAAGCGCACAGAGGTGCGTGAAAGGGGAAGTGGTGAAATAAATGAAGAAGGAACAGAAACACGAGACAGAAGAGAGAAAGACAACCCAGAGGAGAAAAAGGAAAGAGGAAAGGGGATGAGGGGGAACAAGAAAAAGAAAAAAAAAAGAAAAAATGAGGAGTCAGGTTAAGTCACGGGTGTTCTGAAGTTTGGGGCATTTTACAATGTAGTGGGAGAGGAAGGCATCTACAGAGACGAAGCCAGGGCTAGGATTCAAAGGAAGTTGTGTAGAGAGAACTAGGGAAAGAGTGGAATCCTCTCTAATACACAACTTTCCTTGTATGAATCTTAGCCCTGGCTTCGTCTCTGTAGATGCCTTCCTCTCCCACTACATTGTAAAATGCTCCAAACTTCAGAACACCCGTGACTTAACCTGACTCCTCATTTTTTCTTTTTCTTTTTCTTCTTCTCCCTCTTCCCCTTTCCTCTTTCCTTTTTCTCCTCTGGGTTGTCTTTCTCTCTTCTGTCTCGTGTTTCTGTTCCTTCTTCATTTATTTCACCACTTCCCCTTTCACACACCTCTGTGCACTTGCTCTCCCTCTGTGGGCACCTAGCTCCCTTGCAGTGCTCCCCTTCCTTTGTATTTGACTGGCTCGTCCTCCTTATTCCCCACTTCTACCACTACCACTACTACTACCTCTTCTACTACTACTACTACTACTACTACTGATGAAATTAAGACACATGTGCGGCGTCTGGGTGTCTTTGTTGTGGACGTTTCGCCATCCAGTGGCTGGCTGGATGGCGAAACGTCTACGATAGGGATGCCCGGGTGTTGCGCATGTGTCTTAATTTCATCTTGTCGGTATTATATACCATTCTTGTACTACTACTACTACTACTACCACCACCTCTTCCTGCCTATATATAGCCGTCCTGCTCCACTTCTGGTTAGTGTGACTTTGTAAATGGTCCAAGTCGGACCGAAACGTTGTCGTAACCTTCTCTCTTTTTTATGTGCGGGTTATTTGTGTATCGTTCCAGTCACGGTATTGTGCCTTTTTTGGATTATTAAAACATTTAACAGATAAAGACTGAAAGGACCAAGTTAATTATTGGTCAAAAGTGAAGCTTTCAACCAATAAGACCACTAAAATATGATCTGGCGTGTACTTACAGAAGTGTTGGGTGATTTACTGTTTGACCGGAGCCCCACACGTCACCTTTGGGGAGGGGGGGGGAAGAGGGAGGGGAAGGGATAGCCGGAGCTAGACTGACCCTACCTTAACAAGCAGCCGGCAATCAAACTATCACTTTCGGGGAGGGAGAAAAAGGAGGGGGGGAATAGAGGGAGCTGGACTTACCCTAGCCGGCAATGAAACTATTGTTACTATACACTCCCTCGCTACTCCTATCTATTGAACTTTTCCCTCACACTCCCTCATACCAAGACTTATAGTCAAGGAGTATAAGAAGAATAGGCGAGGAAAAAGTTCTAACATGTGGAAGTCACGTAAGGCAACAAATCTTCTACTGACTGTCACGACTTAACCAGTCAGAGAAATAATTATTATCACACTGGCCGATTCCCACCAAGGCAGGGTGGCCCGAAAAAGAAAAACTTTCACCATCATTCACTCCATCACTGTCTTGCCAGAAGGGTGCTTTACACTACAGTTTTTAAACTGCAACATTAACACCCCTTTTTCAGAGTGCAGGCACTGTACTTCCCATCTCCAGGACTCAAGTCCGGCCTGCCGGTTTCCCTGAACCCCTTCATAAATGTTACTTAGCTCACACTCCAACAGCACGGCAAGTATTAAAAACCATTCGTCTCCATTCACTCCTATCAAACACACTCACCTGCGCCTGCTGGAAGTCAAAGCCCCTCGCACACAAAACCTCCTTTACCCCCTCCCTCCAACCTTTCCTAGGCCGACCCCTACCCCGCCTTCCTTCCACTACAGACTGATACACTCTTGAAGTCACTCTGTTTCGCTCCATTCTCTCTACATGTCCGAACCACCTCAACAACCCTTCCTCAGCCCTCTGGACAACAGTTTTGGTAATCCCGCACCTCCTCCTAACTTCCAAACTACGAATTCTCTGCATTATATTCACACCACACATTGCCCTCAGACATGACATCTCCACTGCCTCCAGCCTTCTCCTCGCTGCAACATTCATCACCCATGCTTCACACCCATATAAGAGCGTTGGTAAAACTATACTCTCATACATTCCCCTCTTTGCCTCCAAGGACAAAGTTCTTTGTCTCCACAGACTCCTAAGTGCACCACTCACCCTTTTCCCCTCATCAATTCTATGATTCACCTCATCCTTCATAGACCCATCCGCTGACACGTCCACTCCCAAATATCTGAATACATTCACCTCCTCCATACTCTCTCCCTCCAATCTGATATCCAATCTTTCATCACCTAATCTTTTTGTTATCCTCATAACCTTACTCTTTCCTGTATTCACTTTTAATTTTCTTCTTTTGCACACCCTACCAAATTCATCCACCAATCTCTGCAACTTCTCTTCAGAATCTCCCAAGAGCACAGTGTCATCAGCAAAGAGCAACTGTGACAACTCCCACTTTATGTGTGATTCTTTATCTTTTAACTCCACGCCTCTTGTCAAGACCCTCGCATTTACTTCTCTTACAACCCCATCTATAAAAATATATTAAACAACCACGGTGACATCACACATCCTTGTCTAAGGCCTACTTTTACTGGGAAATAATTTCCCTCTTTCCTACATACTCTAACTTGAGCCTCACTATCCTCGTAAAAACTCTTCACTGCTTTCAGTAACCTACCTCCTACACCATACACCTGCAACATCTGCCACATTGCCCCCCTATCCACCCTGTCATATGCCTTTTCCAAATCCATAAATGCCACAAAGACCTCTTTAGCCTTATCTAAATACTGTTCACTTATATGTTTCACTGTAAACACCTGGTCCACACACCCCCTACCTTTCCTAAAGCCTCCTTGTTCATCTGCTATCCTATTCTCCGTCTTACTCTTAATTCTTTCAATAATAACTCTACCATACACTTTACCAGGTATACTCAACAGACTTATCCCCCTATAATTTTTGCACTCTCTTTTGTCCCCTTTGCCTTTATACAAAGGAACTATGCATGCTCTCTGCCAATCCCTAGGTACCTTACCCTCTTCCATACATTTATTAAATAATTGCACCAACCACTCCAAAACTATATCCCCACCTGCTTTTAACATTTCTATCTTTATCCCATCAATCCCGGCTGCCTTACCCCCTTTCATTTTACCTACTGCCTCACGAACTTCCCCCACACTCACAACTGGCTCTTCCTCACTCCTACAAGATGTTATTCCTCCTTGCCCTATACACGAAATCACAGCTTCCCTATCTTCATCAACATTTAACAATTCCTCAAAATATTCCCTCCATCTTCCCAATACCTCTAACTCTCCATTTAATAACTCTCCTCTCCTATTTTTAACTGACAAATCCATTTGTTCTCTAGGCTTCCTTAACTTGTTAATCTCACTCCAAAACTTTTTCTTATTTTCAACAAAATTTGTTGATAACATCTCACCCACTCTCTCATTTGCTCTCTTTTTACATTGCTTCACCACTCTCGTAACCTCTCTCTTTTTCTCCATATACTCTTCCCTCCTTGCATCACTTCTACTTTGTAAAAACTTCTCATATGCTAACTTTTTCTCCCTTACTACTCTCTTTACATCATCATTCCACCAATCGCTCCTCTTCCCTCCCGCACCCACTTTCCTGTAACCACAAACTTCTGCTGAACACTCTAACACTACATTTTTAAACCTACCCCATACCTCTTCGACCTCATTGCCTATGCTCTCATTAGCTCATCTATCCTCCAATATCTGTTTATATCTTTCCCTAACTGCCTCCTCTTTTAGTTTATAAACCTTCACCTCTCTCTTCCCTGATGCTTCTATTCTCCTTGTATCCCATCTACCTTTTACTCTCAGTGTAACTACAACTAGAAAGTGATCTGATATATCTGTGGCCCGTCTATAAACATGTACATCCTGAAGTCTACTCAACAGTCTTTTATCTACCAATACATAATCCAAAAAACTACTGTCATTTCGTACATCATTCGCTCCTTAAAATATGTATTACCTATAACTAAACCCCTTTCTATACAAAGTTCAATCAAAGGGCTCCCATTATCATATACACCTGGCACCCCAAACTTACCTACCACACCCTCTCTAAAATCTGGGAAAATAAAAGGACTGACGGTGGGAGAAGAGGAGGTAGGAGAAACCGGGGTTATGATCTGAGCCCTAGTCAAGATATTGAGAGTCCTTGAGGCAATACCCTTACTTTCACCCGACGAGTGGACAGGTGATCCTGCTACCTCGCTATCGAGAGCAGTATCATCTGTTTCCACCCCCAAATGAACAGCACGAGACAATGCAGCTTCTGGTGCAGAATTGTAAAGGGGATTATTTAACTTGCAAGGAAGAGGAGCTGGAAAACTTAGATCCACGGGTGGTGACGAAAGATCCGCCTCTGAAGGAAGAACGGCACCTTTAATGTTACCCACTATTATAGAACAAGTAATTGGGGCTAGTACCGCATTAGTCCAACCGGTGAACCATTTAGTTTTCAAGTAACAACGTATTGTAGGGAAGGTATTTTCACGACCCAAGTAATCTGAAAGAATAGAGGACACACGAGAGGTTTTAAAGTAAGGGAACAGTTTGTCCGAAATTATGATGAACGTACACCCAGTGTCACGTAATATATCTGAGACTTTTATACCATTAACTGCTCCTGAACAAAAGGGTGCTTGGTCATTACCGTCAACAGAAGATCTTCCAACTTTCTCTATTTTCTTGGAAGGACAATCTGGACGTTTATGTCCGATAACACCACACAAATGACAAACAGGAATAAAAGAAGTCACTTTACTTTCCACTAGAGGCTTTGATTTCTTAAGGTCTGATGAACCCTTGCCCTTAGGGTTCGATCCCTTTAGGTCTTTATAGGAATTGTGAGCCTCAGCATACAAGTCAGCGGCCTCAGCAACTTCCTCAGCTTTAATCAGGTTACGTTCTCTAATGAATGTTCTTATCTGGTGGGGAAGAGCTGTCAGGAACTGGTCAGCAACCATGAAGTCTCTAAGAGATTCATAACTGTGATCAATTCCTGAACTCTCTATCCAAAAGTCGAAAAAGTGTTACCTGTAACTGCTGAAAGTTCTGGCCAAGCTGTAAGGTGGCATACCTGAAATCTTTCCTGTAAGAATTAGTGGTTTTTTGGTATGCTTTAAGGATTGCCTTCTTCAGTAGGTTATAATTACATATATCCTGCAACAAAGTTGCATAGATATTCAAGGCTGTACCAGAAAATAGCATCCCTAACCTGGTAGCCCAGGTGTCAGCAGGCCATTCACAGAGGGTAGCGGTATTTTCAAACCTGATGATGTATAAAGTAATGTCTTCACCCTCTGTGAAGGGAGGTAAATTAGGTGTTGGAATATGTGCACTAGCTGTATGATGTTCAATTACTCCTTCCTCTAATTGTTGTTGTGTAAGAGTTAACTTATTATTCTCTAATTCAAGGCAAGTTATGACCAGAGCTTTGGTAAGATGGGGAAGGAAGAAGGATGGGTAAGGATGGAAATATTGGAAGAGGGTTGGAGGGGGGGGGAGAGGTAGGATATAAAAGGTAAGTGGCCCAACCACTTTGGTGTAATTTAAAAAGTGTATTTGAATTGATAAGATTATTTTTTAAGAGGTATAATACTAACCCATCAGAGTCACATAGATATAATAGGTATCGTGACAATAGCTTCTTAATGGTGGTGTCCAACAATAGTCAATAGCATAATTTTACATTAGAAAGTTATTTAAGATGTCTCCCTAATTGGGGGCGATGATTTTTTCAGTATACATAGAAGGGTTCTGGTAGTATCCAATCTTCTTCGTCAGGTAAGTTGCTCAAAATCATGGGTCGAGGGTAATCATCTTTATGAATAAAACGACGAACCCTCTGTGGGAGAGTCATTCTTTGAGTCCTGTGAGGCGGAGTATTGATGGTGTAATCGGTGGTATTTATCACTTGTATAGGATGTTCTCTATCTGGCATGTATAGTTCTTGCATTGTATAAAGTTGTTTCTTTTTTAGGGTGTCAAGGCGTACATTTATGGCAGTGATATCTTGTTGTGTGTGTAAATCTGCCATTTTAACTCTGTCTCTCCTCCTGGTATTGGTAATAAAGCGAAGAGCTCTATTCTGGACCCTTTGTAACCGTAGCATGTTGGTCTTTGTTGTTAATGACATTGGGACACAAGGGTATTCAAGTATAGGTCTTATTATCATTTTATACAGATGTTTTTTGACATGTTGAGGGGCTTGATTGAATCGAAAGAGTCTGCTAAGACCGGCTTTGGCTGTGTTGATCTTTTTAGTTACATGAGATGTTGAGTGGAGCAGCCTGTCTATTTCATATCCCAAGATCTTGTTAGGGTTTCTAATGGCTACAGGTGTACCTCTGATGGAGATACCCCCTTTATCTTCAATGGTTGATGCAAAACATCCTATCGTGCTAACAAGGACCTTGTCAGGATTAGTCGTAATTCTCCATTTCTTCTCCCAATTAGATGTTCGACGAAGTTCAATATTCATTTTTTCTATGACTCTCTCATACTTGTATTTTCCTGTTACTGGAGTTGATGAGACGACATGAATAACATCATCTGCAAACTGTGTCACAATTGTGTCATTAAACTCTGGTTGAGGAAGGTCATTCACATAAATGTTAAACAGAAGTGGACTGAGACAAGAACCTTGTGGGACACCAGCCGTCGGTATAAAAGGTTCTGTCGACTTGCCATGAAAGGTGGGAATGATTTTTCTTTGAGTTAAGAAATTATAAATTACTCTGAGAAAAGTCCAGTTATGGTCTGGTAGGTCAATGAGTTTGTATATAAGGCCATCATGCCATAAGCTATCAAAAGCTTTATGAACATCTCTGGTGGCAATTAAGGCAAGATTGCCCTGCTGTTTTAGACTTGCTACAGTGTCAAAAATAACATTTATTGCATGATTGGTACCTCTATGTGTTCTAAAGCCAAATTGTTTTTCAGTAAACAAGTGATTAAACTCCATATAGTAATTCAATCTGTTGGAAATGACTTTCTCAAGAACTTTTCCAGTGACTTCAAGTAAAGATATAGGTCTATAGTTCCCAGGTTGGTGGATGTCTTTATTGGGCTTAGCAAGAAAGATCATCCTAGCAGTCTTAAAAACAACTGGAAAATGTCCTGAGGCCAAGATGGCATTAAAGATATTTACCAAGGACTGTTTGCAATTTCTAGGTAGGTACTTTATTTGTTTCATTGTTATTCCAGAGAGGCCAGGGGCTCTATTTCTCATTCTTCCAATAACCTGACTTATCTCTAGTAATGTAATAGGTCTAGTAAGCGGGTGGGTATCTTCAAGAGTTGAAGTATCGATGGTAGGTAGTGGTTGTAGATCATCCAAGTTCTCATCTCTCCATTCATTTACTAACTGATAATGATTATTATTAAATTGACGACTGTTATTGTGAGAGAGAATTTTCTCCCATACATCACCCATCAAATTAGCCTGGTCCTGTGGATCGTCAAGTTTAATTTCAACATCTTCATCATCCTCATCAGTGAAGGTATGAACTAGGTAGTTAGGAGCCTTGTGCTTTGCCCCTAAAAGTTGTCGGATCTTACTCCAAAATTTTGCTGGTTCACGTTTATATTGATTAGCTTGAAGAACTAGAAATTTCCATATGTCTCGTTTGTGTTGACTAATCATGTTAATTAATTCGTGCCTTAATCGGTGCAGTGTAGCTGCTGGTGGTTGTCGCGTTTGAAGATGCCTTCGACATTCTGCTTGATAATTTCTTAAAGTGTCTCTAATTTCTCTAGTAGGTTTATATTGTTGGTATATCTTTGTGGAAGCTAATTGGCAAGTTGCATTGGTAGCTTCAATTATTCGATTGTGCAGGGACCTGATTGCATCATCAATTGCACTGGAAGGTAGATTTTCCAAAGACACAATTTCATCATCACCCAGATATGCCCTGAAGGGGTCAAATCCTAGGGTGTTAAGATTGGGTTTAGGAGTTACAGGTATTCTAAATGGAGAAGTTTGTAGTTGTATTATAACAGGGATATGGTCAGATCCTACATTTCCACCAGGAGATATACGACAGTGAAAGATGTCACAGTCTCTGTTTGTCAGTACAATATCTGGTGTTCCTGGATGAGGTCCAATGTACGATTTGAAGAATGGGCCTTGAAATGACAAGTTTCTAGCTGTCATGATATTAAAGAGTTGTTTTCCTTTTAAGTCACCCAGTGGAATACCAGCTCCACAGTTAAAGAGGGCAGGGTGATGAGCATTAAAATCTCCAGCTAGAATTGTTGGAATATTTCTGCTTAATATCCTATGTAGAGGAATTGACTCTATATATGGCTGTCTCGGGGGAAAATATCCAGTTCCTATTACTAGTTGTCCATGCGACGTTGTTAGTTCTATTGCAAGAATGTTATCTTCATCCACATGAATATTTTTAAATGTATATCCTAATTTAACCAAGATGGCTACACCACTAAAGGGTCCTCTCGATTTCTCAACAGTACAGTATCCACGTAATTTAATATGTTGATCAACTCTTGCAGCTGTCTCGTTCAAAAGTATAACATCGGGATTGTAGTTATGTAGTTCAACCTCAAGAAGGTAACGGTTATTAAAGAAATGTTGAACATTAAGTTGGAAAATTGTAATCCCCATTATTTCTTATTCTTCGCTCGTACACTGCGTTCTGAACGCCTGCAAGTAATGTCATGTGTTGTATCTACACTATCCTGCTGGACTCGTCAAGGGGAGGGAAACTTTTGCGTGGATGCTTGTGTATTAAAAATGCCATCATCTTCACTAGAGGCAGTAATATTAACAGACTCATTAGAATCGTTAGAGTCGTTAGAGTCAGTCATCATCAAAACTGAGGTATGCTATTCTCAGTTTCAGGAAGCAGAGGCTCGTGAGAGTTAATGGGAGACTGTGTAGGCTCCAAGTGAATATTAGATAGGCAAGGTGAGTTACCTTGGGAAAGTTCCTGTTCAACAGGATCAGCTACAATAGCGGGAGAGTAGGCACCACTTTCTGGGGCATTGTTATGTTCAGGTGTTGACTTATCGGGTTGAGAGGAGTTGACAACCTGGGTTTGCGAGGAGGGCGATCCCTGGGCCAGGGATGACTTAGGCTTATTTTTAGATGTAGAGTATGGTACATACTTCTTGTTATGAGAAGGCTGGGTCATAATGGCCTTCACATTTTCAGGGATAATGATGGGAGTGATCCCATTAGCCTTTAACAGATCATTTAAAACACGAGAGCAGAGTTGAATATCACCACCTGCTGTGTCTTTGGCCACCAAGTACATTAGTTGTGCTCTCGTTATATCCCCGTCTGTGGATACCTGAGACACATGAGATGCGACTGAACCTTGTTGTTGTGTCTGTTGTAAGTGAGGGTTAGATTGGGGCGCTCCAAGAGGGGCAGAATTCCAAACATTGGAACCATTGGTAGAGACCTGAGGAGTCCCACTTGATCCAGGCAGAGCTGGGAAGGAAGTTTGGGACATGGTTGGCGGTGCCTGGGGAGTGGTCTTCTTAGAAGTGGATAGTTTCTTGGCGTCAAGAATTTTCTGCATTTCCTTTTTTCTTTCAGGACAAATAGCAGAAACAGCATGATGTTTTCCATTACAGAGGACACATTTAGGTGAATTTTTATTGGTACAATCACGATAGGAATGTTGGCCAGAGCAAATGCTACAAATTTGCCCTTGTGTACTGCATTTGTTGTTGTTATGACCAAAGGCATAACACTTGAAACATTGTGTCACACTGACAAAGCGTTCCATAGAAATTTGGTCAGATGTACATCTGGTACTGAAACATTTGAAGCCATTTTGACACACAAGTTTGGCCTCCTCAGGTGTCTCGAGTATTAATTTTAAAGTTACCTTATTGTTGTTGTGATTCGAGAATTTATGTGCTTCTACAGCCCTAAGGTCAGAATTCTCGGCATTAATGTTATCAACAATTTCATTAACAGTGCTGTGTTTCATAAAACTGTTGATTCTGGCCACAAACACAGTCCTCTGAGCTTGATAGCTGTCAGGTGCAACTGGGATAACACCAGAAGTCTTCAGTTTATCCAAGACATCATGCTTTAGGAGTTGAAGTAACTCTTCTTCCGAAGAGAGGAGAAGTACTGCTCCAGCGTGGGTTTGAAAAACATCCACTGGAGCAACAGTTGAGTTAGAGCAAATACAATTGAGAATGTCTTTCATGGACATTTGATTTCCATCAATGCGTAATCTTACACGAATCCTCGCCATGATGCCTGGGAAGGTGCATCTGGCAGAGGAGTTGCTTAACAAAAAGGTATCTTTCCTTAATGTTAGCCTAACATCCTATTTCAGCTGACTTATGAAGGTCAGCCCCTAAGATAGCCTACCCTCGAGTAGTGAGGGGAAAGGGCCCAAGGCAAAGATCGGCTGGATTTTAAAAAACCACACGGGCTACCAGATGGTCAAAATGCCTTGTGTTAACTCGCCAAAGCGAAGTTGCCGAAAAATAAGAAGATAGGACAGTCAGAAGGATAGCAATGTATGTAGTGTGTTAAGTGTGTGGGCCAGTGTTGATGTATGGGTGAGGGGAGGATGGGGAAGGATGGGGGGATGGGGATGAGAGGGGTGAACAAGCAAGCAAGTCACCGCCTTACCCTCTTGATGGGATGGGGCTCGAAGTGACTGCAAGCAAGTCTCCTCTCAGCTCTGGTGAAGAACTACTCAGGATAACCCAAGTAAATTCTCGAGCAACAGTGTTCAGAGTTGCTCAGCTGAAGAGCGGGAACGACGACGTCTTCTCTCCACGGTGGCTGGGCTGCTACCTGTTATTAAACTACAATTTGCAACACTGCACTGCAAGGAGCAGCAGTCACTTGACCACGTCGCATACTCGTACGGCATCTGTGATCAATTACTCACTGTAGCAGTAAACAAGACGCTTGCCCCTTCTGAGAGGGCTGGGCCCCTCAGGGCTGAAAGGGGCTGAAGGGGCTGAAGGGGGCTGATACCCCCCTCCTGGAGAAAATTTCTCCACACTGGGGGGCGGCGGTGGTTCGCTGCAGGTGAACTATTCATCACTTAACATTAATTTGATTTTCTCACTCGCCACCACTGCTGCTTGTCTTTACTGAACAGCTTTAGTCTGTGTGGTTTCTGGAGAATCACTAATTTTGTTTTCAACACTGTAATTCTAACGGTACTAGTTTATTTATTGTCCGCTTATTCACTACACCTTTGCTCAAAACATCAACTGTCCTGATGATTCCATTTGCATCAGGATATAAGAACATAAGAACATAAGAAAGGAGGAACACTGCAGCAGGCCTGTTGGCCCATACTAGGCAGGTCCTTTACAATTCATCCCACTAACAAACATTTGACCAACCCAATTTTCAATGCCACCCAAGAAACAAGCTCCGATGTGCAAGTCCCTCTCAAATCCAACCCCTCCCACTCGTGTACTTATCCAACCTAAATTTGAAACTACCCAAAGTCCTAGCCTCAATAACCCAACTAGGTAGACTGTTCCACTCATCAACTGCCCTATTTCCAAACCAATACTTTCCTATGTCCTTTCTAAATCTAAACTTATCTAATTTAAATCCATTACTGCGGGTTCTCTCTTGGAGAGATATCCTCAAGACCTTGTTAATATCCCCTTTATTAATACCTATCTTCCACTTATACACTTCGATCAGGTCTCCCCTCATTTTTCGTCTAACAAGTGAATGTAACTTAAGAGTCTTCAATCTTTCTTCATAAGGAAGATTTCTAATGCTATGTATTAATTTAGTCATCCTACGCTGAATGTTTTCTAACGAATTTATGTCCATTCTGTAATATGGAGACCAGAATTGAGCTGCATAATCTAGGTGAGGCCTTACTAATGATGTATAAAGCTGCAGTATGACCTCTGGACTTCTGTTGCTTACACTTCTTGATATAAATCCCAGTAATCTATTTGCCTTATTACGTACGCTTAGGCATTGCTGTCTTGGTTTAAGGTTGCTGCTTACCATAACCCCCAAGTCCTTTTCGCAATCTGTATGGCTAAGTTCTACATTATTTAACTTATAAGTGCTAGGGTTATGGACACTCCCGAGCTTCAGAACCTTGCATTTATCTACATTGAACTGCATCTGCCACTTTTCTGACCAAGAGTAGAGTTTGTCTAAATCCTCCTGAAGTTCCCTAACATCTACGTTTGAATCAATTATCCTACCTATCTTCGTGTCATCGGCGAATTTGCTCATATCACTAGTAATTCCTTCATCAAGATCATTGATATATATTATAAACAACAACGGGCCCAAAAGCAACAATCATCCAGGCACTTTGCCCTCCTCTGCTGTGACCCCCAAAAATAAAAATTCTGACAGTATTGTGATTTTTAAAAAAATAATAATCTGATCTTCTGAAATGGTACAGAATCTTTTTATAAAGGTAATGACATGACAAAATATCTTGGGAAACTTAACACAACTGCAATTTTGCCCACTTTGAGGCCTCGTTTGCACCAATACCTGACTATTTCACTAGTACACCTGTTCTATTGATTGAGCAAAAGAAATTGCCCATTTAACTATCAGAACTACCCTATAATGGTCCCAGGAGACTGTATCCATCCACCCACCCTATTTATCAGCTAAGAATGATTGGTAATGGTTGAAAGCTATCCAAGTAAGTGAAGCAGACCTAGTAAGAACCCACAAGACAGACTGGGGGGGAATGGATTAAAGGGCCCCAACCTTGACTCAGAAAAATTGCCAAATATCAAATATTTCTGCTACTTTGAGGTCTATTTCAGGCCACTTCCAGTCTGAAACCAACCAAAATCATCTCTATTTCAATATCATGTCATCTGAACTGTCTACTGACACGAATGAACAGTCAATAAAACCATAAAAACCACCCTAGAAACACCTAAAAATTTGTTATTTTAATCAAAACACATTTTGGCCTAGACATGCACTGCATGTCTAGGCCAAAATGTACCAATCACAGAATATTCCAGAGTGCCATGTGACAATGGCCACAATGATGTAGATCTATACGAGAGATAGGTAGGGTTAACATTAGATAGTACATGAAATAACTCAATGTGTGATTAAAATGGTATAAAATACAGACAGGCTGCTAGGCAAGAAACACATGCAACAGTTAAGCATCTCTATTTCGAAATGTTTCGCCTGCACATATGCAACAGTTAGGTATCTTCAAAATGAAGATACCTAACTGTTGCATGTGTGTCTCACCCAACAACCTGTCGATATTTTACACCATTTTAATATTCACTGCAACACAATGGTATCTTGGTACAGAACAGAAAACTCCTTGGACAACTTCTATTAGTGAGAATGGTTGGATTTGAGAGGGTCGTGACCTCTCAATGATTACATCCCTGCTTCTACTAACGGTCTACATCTCACCTCCTGACAGTATATAAGGCTCCATACTGTCACTTCAACTTCACATTGCTTCAGACTATGGAATAAATACTCTTCTCCGGGCTGAGGGACTGACCACCTCTAAACTAGATCTTCAAGGGTGATGGACTGATTACATCGTCTTCACATCTCTTGCTTCTACCAACTTTTCTGCACTCGACTGAAGAAGTATTATTATTATAATCAAAAAGAAGCGCTAAACCACAAGGGCTATACAGCGCTGTCGACTGAAGAAGCCTACTGTGCAAGTGAAATGTTTCGAAATGAAGATACCTAACTGTTGCATAAGTGTCTTGCCTAACAACTCAATGTGTGAGAATACACACATTGAAGAAGAATTTGATAATTGGAGAGTAGGTAAGGCACATATGCAACAGCTAGGCATCTCTATTTCGAAACGCCTCGCCCACACAGCAGGCTTCCCCAGTCGAGCACAGAAAAGTTGATAGAAGCAGAAGATACTTGAAGTATCTTCTGCTTCTATCAACCCCTCCGCACTCGACCGAAGAAGCCCGCTGTGCAGGCGAAACGTTTCGAAACAAAGACACCCAACTGTTGCATATGTGTCTTACCTAACAACCTGTCGGTATTTTATACCATTTTAATGTTCAATTGGAGAGTAGACAAATTTATGGCAATTTGTATACAGCGACTACTAGAAAAAACCATGAGATACAAAATGAAATTAACTCCTTCACTAACAATTTTAAAGTTAAAATAAAAGAATAAAAAGTTACAATACTGTGGCTGGAACAAATCACAAATAACTCCCACACAGGAAACTCATGAGATTTCGTTCTGTCCAGGATCACCGTCAAACCACAATGGTCCAGGATGAACCAAAATACAAGTTTCCTCTTCTAAGTCCAGGATATTTGGATATATGGTCACAATTTTTCCAAGTGGCCATTGGGACCTCGGACCATCATTGTCAATAATCACTATGTCACCAGGTCTTAAGGACTTATGATTTTCAGTAACACCAGCTCCATAGTGAAGTGATAGTCTTCTCAATCACTTTATTAAGGTGTTTGAATTTACGTCTGAGTTGCTCAGGTTCGAAATAAGTAGGATCCTCTATGATTTCTTTATCATTCATGGGAGGAACAGGTTCGAGCCTTCTGCCGTGGAGTAAATGGGATGGACTTGAACACTTCTAAATTGTCCAGATCATCAGTAACATAAGTTAGAGGTCTGTTGTTGACTCTATTTTCTATTTCAGTCACAACTGTACGGAATTCTTCTGAGTCGATTCTCTGACGATGAAGAGTCTTCCTTAAACAACGTTTTACAATGCCGATCATTCTTTCATAAAATCCGCCGTGCCATGGAGATTTAGGAGGAATGTATCTCCAACGACAACTGCGTTGATTCAGCATCTGTTGTACTTCTGGTTGATCAAAGATCTTGCTTATATAAGCAGCACCAGCAACAAAGTTCGTTGCATTATCTGAAATCATCAGTCTGGGACATGCCCTTCTGGCTGCAAACCTTCTGAATAATTTGATAAAGGTTTCAGCAGACATGTCAGTGGCTACTTCTAGATGTACTGCTCTAGTTGTAGCACAAGTGAACAAACAGATGTACACCTTGATGGGAACTTTGTCAACTGTTTTGGTTAAAATTATTGGTCCAGTGTAATCTACACCTGTCACCTCAAATGGAGTGATATGACAAACTCTTTCAGAGGGATATGGAGGTGGACCTGGATACTGACATACTCGCATATCATAGTGACGACAAGTAATACAGTCCTTTATTTGTTTTTTCACACTTTGTCGACCTTGAGGTATCCAGTAGGATTGTCGTATATGACAAAGTGTGTCAGCTACCCCACCATGTAACACGTTACTGTGGGCGTTTTGAACAATCAGTTTTGTTAGCCAATGATTCTTGGGGATTATATTGGATGTATGGCTTCTTTAGGTAGTGAAGAATTATGAATTCTTCCTCGACATCTTATAATCTTTTCTGAGTCGAGATAAAGTCCTAAAGAATTAATCATGACAGGTTTCTTTGGGGATTTATCTTGTGTTTCTAGAAATTTATATTCTGTAGAGAAAACATCTTTCTGTATTAGTTTCATCCAGTATTTAATGGGTTCAAGACATTCATAATCAGGTTTTATTCCTTTAATGAATTTAAAGACAAGAGCTGTAACTCTTAAGAGTTTACCCAAAGATGAGTATTTAGATCCATCAATGACTATTTCTGTTGTGTCTGCAGTATTTACACAACTTATTTCTGCTGTGTTCAAGCAGACTGTTTCTTCTGGCATAATGTGAGCTTTTTGCTGAGGCCAGTTATTTTCATTAGAGAGCCAGTTCGGTCCGTGGAGCCATAATTTATTATCCACAAATTTCTTGAGTGGGACACCACGTGACAACATGTCAGCTGGATTCTCTTGGGTAGAGACGTGAAGAAAGAGATAATCTCTCTGCATCTCTTTTATTTCTGCTACTCTGTTCTGTACATAGACCAACTTACTCTTATTATTTCTTAACCACTGGAGAACTGCTTCATTATCACTCCAGATCACGGTTTTTTCAATAGTGAGATGATCAAGTACTTTGTTGAGATAGACAGCTAATTTTGTACCTACATAGAGTGCTGTCAGTTCCAATTGTGGTACTGTTCTGACCTTCAAGGGTGCTACCCTGGCCTTTGAAGTAATTAGTGTACTTCCTTCAGCATTACTCATGTAAGCTACAGCGCCATAACCTCTGGTTGACGCATCACAGAACACATGTAATGTGTACTTGTTTCCCTCTTGACCTATTTGTCTGGGAAATTTAATTTGATGAAGTTGCTTAAACTCCTTGGATATTTCATCCCATGCTTGACTCATTTCTAGAGGCAAGTTCTCATCCCATCCAATTTTGAGCTTCCATGCATCTTGCATAAGCATTTTACCTTTTTATGGTAATTGGTGAGACGAGTCCTAGAGGATCAAAACATTGTGATACCTCTGACAGTAAACTACGTTTAGTGAGTGTACTGCATGATTTATTGTTTATCCTTTTGAGACTCAAAGTATCTTCCTGTGTGTTCCAATTAAGTCCCAGCATATTGTTGCAATCAGGAATTTCAGTTTCAGGGAAATCTTCTTTGATAAGTTCCCTTAATTGCTTTGAATTTGTATTCCACATCCTTAGAGGCATATTTGCTTCTTTCATCTCCTTGTTAGCTTCTCTGTATAAGGATTTCAAATCCTCCTCTTTATTCACAGTACCTTGAAGATTGTCCACATAGAAACTTTTCTTTAAGATTTCTTTGAAGGGACTTTCAGATTTCTTCAAATGTGTATTTAGAGTAGCTTCTAGTAAGAATGGAGAGGATGTTGCACCAAATAATACTGATTTGAAACGATAAGTTTTCACAGGACTTTGAGGATCATGTGGATTTTCAGGCCACAAGAATCGAGTATAATCTCTATCTATTTCTTGTAGTCCTACTCTTAAGAAAGCTTTGGAAATATCAGCCGTGTAGGCATATGGGTTTGTGCGAAATTTCATAAGCACGTCTCCAAGCTTCTCAGTTAGTGAGGGTCCGGTCATCAGACAGTCATTAAGACTTGCTACATCTTTATTTGCACGTGCGCTGCAATTATATACAACACGTAGTGGAGTGGTTTCAGAATCTTTTCTGACTCCATGGTGCGGGAGATAATGAGCGTCTGTCTTCAACTTATCTTCGACTACTTCCTCAATGAATTTATTGTCCAACTGTTCTTGTATGATATTATCATAGACAGTCAGTAGCTCTGGATTCTTCCTGAGCTCATGTATTTGTGCTTTCATCTGTCCGAAAGCCATGCGATAATTGCTAGGCAGATGTGGTGGATTTAATTTCCATGGTAACCTAACCCAATACTGTCCATCTTTATATTTGACAGTGTCCAAATATTGGTTATAAGTCTGAGACTCTTGTGGGCTTGGTTTATTTACATCAATACCTATCGCATCTAAATCCCACAACTTATCAACTGGTTCATTCATTTCTTCCAGTAATGATAATTTTTGCTGTGGTACATGATCAGCGGTTATTCTCGTAACTAGTACATTTTCCACTGAATCAATATCAGCTTCTTTCCCACTTTGAGAGGGAATGGGACCACATATCATGTGGCCTCCTGCTGTTTTCAGCAAGTGAACATCATGTTTACTTACTATATTTTGCACAAAACAGTGATAATAATCACTTCCAATGATTAAATCAATTGGACTAATAGTGTCCGTCTGTATGTCAGGACAGGCTAACTTGACCTTAGCTGCTTTCAGTGCTGCAACTGTTTCTTTTAATCCCTGGATCTGCACAGACTTAGGCAAATCATCTACTACCACAGCTTCTACTGTCTTTTTCCTGTTTCCTAGACCAACAGTGATTCTGGCTAGGTCATATGTCTGTTTACCAGAATTGTGGAAAAAACCAGCTATATCTAACTGTATTTTGGCATAGGGTTGTTTATTCAGTTTCTGCAACACTGTTCTTCTTATGAAGGACCTTTGTGAGCCTTGATCAAATAGTGTTAGCACATTGGTTTTGTGTAATTTATTAGATAACTCAACTCGAGCTATCGGGAGAGCAGTTGCTTTAAACTTATCTCTCACATTTAATGCTGTTGCTTGTTGACTTCCTGATTCTGTGGAAGTCTTCTGCTGTTCAGCAAAAGTATTTGGGCATAATGCTGTATGATGCATACCCTTGCATTTAAAACACTTCTTCAGTGAGCATTTTCCTCCCTTGTGTTCACCTAAACACTTGATGCACCTTTTCAGCTGATGAACACGTTGTTTACGTGCCTCCATTGATGTGTATTGAATACAATACTGTGCCCAATGTGTTCCATCACAAAGTACACATTTTGGAGTACGTTTATGTATGACAGTTTGTTTACTGTCTGTTGTATTCACAGCTTGATAAATGCCTATATGGGATTTCCCATTCTGTGGTTTAGTGGGAGTAGGTATACTCTTTTTATACTGAGTTGAAGGTTTATTATCCACGGGATTTGTGGATTTTTCATCTTGTCTCGTTGCTTGCATGCATGAAACTATTGTTTGTAAACCATTGCTAATTTCTTCACAAGTGAAATAGCGTTTATTGAACATAATATTTAATCGTTCAATAGTTTGTGGTGACAACTTATCCTGTACAATACCACTGATAAACCAATCACATTGCCTTAGGTCATATTTAGCACCTAGAGATCTGAGACTATTGTCTAATGTGATTCTAAATGCCTGTAAGTCTGAAAAACAATGTTTGGGTGGCTTCAAGCTTGATATTAAGACTGCATGTCTAACTCTAGCCTTGTCAGCATCGAAGTAATTGTCTGCTAAGACACGTAAGGCTATTTGATAATTGCCTTTAACCACCGGAAATGACTTAATCAGTTCATAGGGTTCTCCCTTCACAAGACATTTAAGGTAATTGAACTTAGCAATCTCATCTATGTCAGTTCGTGAATTTACTATGGATTGAAAACCACTAATGAATTCTTCATAATTATGACCTTGGAAAATAGGTAATGACAATGTAGGTAAGCTTGGTAATGGGACACTTGTTGTTGTTACAGGTGTAACAGGTGTTTGACCACTAGTTACAGTAGGTCTCTGTGACAGAGTTTTGCGGCAGATAGCCTGTACTCCTGTCCACCTTAATTGTTGATTACTAAAAGTATCCAAAACATTTTTAATTTCATCCTCAGATGGATCTGATTCAAGAAATTTATTTTCATAATGTGTATAGTCTGAATTAATTATTTCCAGACGTTGTGTAAGTAATTCAAATTTGACCTCAAGATCATCAAAATCTATGTTTGTATCTTGAGTTAATCCTATACAGACTGAAATTAGATTTTCTAATTGTGTAATCTTAGTCTGTAAAGACTGAAACTGAGTTTTCAAACAAGCCATTTTAATGGTATACTGAAAATTCTAGCACCACACTTAGAGTGTTTAAAAAACACTGTACTGCTATAAACAGCTGAGTTTTTGTTATGCTTAAGTCAGCAATAATCGAGTCAGACACTACTGACCCACTAAGCTTAACCTCAGGGTCAATGACCATGAAGGGTACACAGTACATGTGGCTGGTGTTTATGGCTTGAGTTTGCTGTGTCAGCCTGACCACGATGATTAATCGTAAATAACGATGTTATACACTTCATTCACTATACACTATAAATGTCACTGTATAACTGTAAATCACACGTGAATATTACTTACACATATATAAATGTCACTGTTAATATATATTTGAAAGCTTACACTTTATATATAAGTTCCTTTAATATAACAGGTAGATCTATAAGAAACAAACTTTAACACAATCTTGTCTCTTAATTTCTGTCTATAAACATTATAAACACTATGTGTATATACACTCAGACAAACTGAACATCAGTTGGGTTGTTGTTTAGTCAGCACTTTCGAGATTGGAGCAGTGGATGCCAGGTGCCATCCCCCGTTTTCTTGTTGGGTGAGTCACCCAGCTCCCGTTTTCTTTGGGTGAACGCTGGGTGAGCGCCCGTTTTCTTTTGGCTGCCCATTCTCTGTGATTGAGTCTGGAGGGACTCATTTATACTGATTTAAATTGTAAAACACTAGTTTTACAGCTTTTTTCGAAGGACCTTGGCTCGTAGGTTATTTGTACACTGTAGTACAACATATTTGGACCACAGTGTGGCCTTTATCCGGTTCGAGCACGACCAAGGTGTTGAGAAATGGCATTACCAGCTAAAGTTTAAATATAGTTTGTACTTAGCTGATAAAAGACAGCAAATCGTCTACACAGCCGCCCCTGCAGACGAGGTCTTGAGAAGCTGTCGAAGTCATCTCTCAACGGGCTGTAAAGATTTATAATTTGTAAGATTATACATTACCCCTAGGGGGTGTTATGTCAGCATATTTCATACGATGATGGCTGACGAAATACTTACTTGTTTGGACTCAAAAGTCCACACCTTACTGCCGACTATAGGTTGATTACAAACTCCTTGCGACTCAAGAACTGCGCAGTCCCCCATACTACAAGAAATTCGTAACCTACCTTGCTCTTGTAGCGTGAGCTATGGTGTTCTTCACACCTTCGACAGGTATCGGTGACTTGATAGAAGCTGAAGTGTCCTTGGATGTCCACGTCTTCCATAGTCTAGGAATACGCACACTGGTACACTATGTTCCACAAGATTTGTCTTTATTGTTCACAATCTTATCACTAAAGAAGCTGATCACACTTCTCTTAAGTGTTTATTGTGTTTTATGAGACACTTTGTTCACACTAACGCACAGATCAGTGTTCTTTGTTGGTTATCCTGGCGTCAGTGTCACTCTCAGTAGAGTCAAAAGTAATCTGAAGACGCCACAGCGCCCCACGCCGTCACTCCCCTAGCACAAAAAAAAGCTGACCTAGTACTTTTGCTTCCTTGCCACTTCCTCGATGAAGCAAAGCAGAATGTTTGATTCTTGCTGTCTTAAGCATAGACAACAATGTCCACTATCTTTACTATGGTAATAAAGTGGGAGCAGGATTTTCCTTAATTGTCCTGCTAAAGTAAGAGATGTACTGTCTCTTATTAAAATACACTCTGCAACACTGGACTGCAAGGAGCCGCGGTCGCTTGACCACGTCGCATACTCGTACGGCATCTGTGATCAATTACTTGCTCTAGCAGTAAACAAGATGCTTGCCCCTTCTGAGAGGGCTGGGCCCCTCAGGGCTGAAAGGGGCTGAAGGGGGCTGAAGGGGGCTGAAGGGGGCTGATACCCCCCTCCTGGAGAAAATTTCTCCACAGATTACCCACTGCTTAAGAAATCACTCTCCATGATAAGTACAACACCTAAAAGATGTGGCGATTAATGAAACATTTAACAGATAAAGACTGAAAGGACTAAGTTAATTATTTGTCAAAAGTGAAGCTTTCAATCAATAAGTCCACTAAAATATGATCAGGTGTGTACTTACAGAAGTGTTGGGAGCTGTGAGTCGAGTGGTTTACTGTTTGACCGGAGCCCCACACGTCACCTTTCGGGGGGGGGGGGGAGAAGGAGGGGAAGGGATAGCGGGAGCTAGACTGACCCTACCTTAACAAACAGCCGGCAATCAAACTATCACTTTCGGGGAGGGGGAAAAAAGGGGGGGGGGAATAGCGGGAGCTGGACTTACCCTACCTTAACAAGTAGCCGGCAATGAAAATATTGTTACTTTACACTCCCTCGCTACTCCTATCTATTGAACTTTTCCCTCACAATAACAAAGAACCCGTTGCCTTTAGTAGCAATTTTCTCATAGTCACTGGTTCTCTCTAGGTTCTAGCTAGTTCTAGGAAGTCTCTAGCTACCTATCAGTTCAGTAGAACCACATCCGGTTCAGTAGTACACATCCGGTTCTACACAGAAGTGTATTCTACACTACTGAGTAGAATAGAGGGTGTATGTGTAGGTGTATGACTGATTAGTGATCTAGTCAGTCGATCGGTGGAATCCAGTCCAAGAAACCTGCCTTCCCATTTCTAGATAACTCAGTTTTTTTTCTGATTCGACACAAGGACAGTGATAGCCGGGTAAAGGTGTATCTCTGATGAACGGGAGGCTGGTGGAAGACCCTTCACAGTGGCCAGCGCTATTATGTACATAAATGTGCATTTAAATATTGTCTGGGAGACTATGTTGCTTCATTTGACATCTTGTATGAGTCATTGGTTTTACATCCGGCTTATATAGGACTGAAGATGCCACCAATGACTGAGAAATGTGATCTAATTTATGTTATCTTGTGGCCACCTACCTTTTCACTCATGAGTGTTCTTTTGTGACTAACCACAGTGGGTATGCGAGGTACCCTCACTGCCAGTGCAACTGGGCCTCTGTTGACAGTTTGTGTAGGCTGTGAAAGGTAATTGTAGATGCTAAACTAAGTTGTTGTATGTCTGTCTCTAGCTAAAGAAAGAATTGAAGATTACTGCAGCAAGTCTACTGGCCCATGTTAGGTAGGCCTCTCTGGAATCTAATCCTTCTGACTCAAAACTAGAACTTAAGTGATGAAGTTGAAGAAAATGTCCTCTGTATCACAATACCGTCTTGTTGTTGTGTTTGACAGTTAGGTTGAAAATGGTATAAAATACTGACACACTGTTGAGTAAGACTGTTGAAACATTTCAACCATATTATACTTAAGAACATAAGAGCATAAGAAAAAAGGAACACTGCAACAGGCCTACTGACCCATGTGAAGCAGATCCATGTCCCCCTCGGATTAGCCCAATAACCCACAAAGTCAGGTCACTTCCACTTAAGGAAGGAGCAAGGCGTCAGACCTGGTAGCCAAAGCTAGTCAGGTCCAACTCACACCCACTCACACCCACTCATGTATTTATCCACCTTATTTTTAAAACTACACAAGGTCTTAGCTTCTATGACGGTACTCTTGAGTTTGTTCCACTCATCCACAACTCTATTACCAAACCAGTGCTTTCCTATATAATTCCTGAATCTGAACTTTTCCAACTTGAAACCATTGCTGCAAGTCCTGTCTTGGCTGGATATTTTCAGCACGCTATTTACATCCCCTTTTTTTATTCCTGTTTTCCATTTATACACCTCAATCATATCCTTAATTCTACGCCTTTCGAGAGAGTGCAGATTCAGGGCCCTCAGTCTATCCTCATAGGGAAGATTTCCGATACATGTGATCAACTTTGTCACCCTCATCTGTACGTTTTCCAGTGCATTTATATCCATTCTGTAATACGGTGACCAGAACTGTGGAGTATAATCTAAATGAAGCCTAACCAAGAATATATAGAGTTGAGGAACAACCTGAGGACTTCTATTATTTATACTTCTTGATATGAAGCCAAGAATTCTGTTAGCTTTATTGCAAACACTTATGCACTGTTGTCTTGGTTTCAGATTACTGCTAACCAGAACTCCTAAATCCTTTTCCTAGTCAGTAGTATTAAAATCTACACTATTCAGTTTGTAAGTGGCATGGTTATTGTCCTGTCCAACATTTAGCACTTTGCATTTGTCTATATTAAACTGCATCTGCCACTTCTCTGACCACTGCATCAGTCTATTCAAATAATCCTGGAGTGCACTAATGTCCTCAAGAGAATGAATTGGACGGCCTATTTTGGTGTCATCTGCAAATTTGCTTATGTCACTATTTATTCTCTCATCTATATCGTTTATGTAAATTGTGAACAACAAGGGGCCCAACACTGACCCTTTAGGAACACCACTTGTGACGTGCCCCCATTATGATTTCTCCCCATTTATGGAAACTCTTTGCTGCCTATTTGTCAACCACACCTCTACCCAGGAAAAAATTTCTCCTATTCCATGTGCCTTAAGTTTCCTCAAAAGTCTCTGGTGTGGAACTCTATCGAAAGCCTTACTGAAGTCCATATACACAGTATCATATTCATTACCATGATCTACCTCCTCAAACACCTTAGTGAAAAAAGTTAGTAAATTCATAAGACAAATCATGTACCTGGTACAAGTCATATACCTGGGAAAGCTTGATGGATAACCTTATGCGAAAGGCAAGAAAACCTATTTTGTTTCAATAAAATTATCCGAAAATGTAAAGCAGTCATGGGTTTGAAGGGAGGAGAATACCAAGTTTGAACATGTGAAGCGACAACACATTCAGTGTAGGGGAGACTAACATGATGAGTGACGTCATGGTGAGATTGTAGACGAGTGTCACCAAGTTGAGTTTGACGGTGCTCATGAATATTTTAGATGAGGAGGAGTATTGCCAAAATGTGATCAGCCACAACATGAATATATTTAGTAAGAAATGTTTTTAACATAGAACTTATGGCATAGCGGAAAATTAGGTTAGGAGAAATGTGAGATGAAATAAGTAATTTGTACTTCATGAATGTAATAACTTATTAATATAAGAGACGACCTCTCATGGTAGGATCATATGAGAGGGCAAACTCAACTCAAATACGACCAGAGCTGCGGTAAGATGGAGAGGAAGAAGAATGGGGAATGATGGAAATACTGGAAAAGGATGGGAGGGTGGAGGAGAGGAGGGGAAGAAAGGTAATTGGCCCAACCACTTTGGCGCAAGTGGTACCGAAGTACTGCAGGTGTTGATGGTGATGTGAGAGGACAGCGGTGAGCATCTGACGAGGCGAGTGAAGTTATGCAACAGGAGGCAGGCAGGAAACGATAGGAAGGGCAGAGAAGACAGCTGTAGTAGCCCGACTGTATGTTCAGCTAGGCAGTGAATAGTCGCAAGCTAATTGAAGTCTTCAGGTGAGGTCGGTGAGCTGCCGCATTGGTGGGAGTTGGTGGAGGTCGACAGGCAGCGAGAGAAGACGTCTGATACACGTTACACAGAGGTCTGCTCAGTGAGCACTGAGACCCAAGTTTTTTATTGGGTTATCCTGAGTAATTCTTGACCAGAGCTGAGAGGAAAACTTGCTTGCGGTCACTTCGAACCCCATCCCTTCAAGATGGTAAGGCGGTGACTTGCTTGCTAGTTCACCCCTCTCTTCCCCATCCCTCCAACCTTCCCCTTCCTCCCCTCACCCAAACATCTACACTGGCCCACACACTAACACACTACATACATTGCTAACCTTCTGACTTTACTATCTTCTTTTTCGGCAACTTCGCCTTCGGCGAGTTAACACAAGGCATTTTTACCATCGGGTAGCCCGTGTGGTTTTTTAAAATCCGGCCGATCTTTGCCTTGGGCCCCGTCCCCCTCACTCCTCGAGGGTAGGCTATCATAGGGGCTGACCTTCATAAGACAGTTGACTTAGGGTGGTTAGGATGACACAAGGAAATTTTTTTTTTTTACTGTGATCTTCGTGTCTGATGCACCTTCCCGGGCATCATGACGAGAATTCGGGTTACTGATAACCTGAAGTCTACGAAAGAAATTCTTGAATGCATGTGTACTTATTCCACGGTTGCACCAGTTGATGTCTTTCATATCCATTATGATGCAGTTCTTCTCCTCTCCTCAGGAGAAGAGCTGCTTCAACTACTCAAGAAAAATGTTCTTGAAAAATTACATAGTCTAGGTGATATCCCCATTCCGCCCGTCAGTTACCAACCGCAACGCACTGTTTTTATTGCGAGAATCAACAGCCTCATATGAGAGGCTGCACAACTGAGGAACTTGTAGAAGAAATCAGTCAGGAGAATTCTCCTGTCACGGTTCTTAAAGCCTATAAATTTAGCAAAAATGCTGGTGTCCAACAGACAATCATATTGATTCTTGAGACTCCTGAAGACGCTACATTTATCTGTCAGAATGGCTAGAAATGCTTTGGTACTAAGTGTACTCCAGATCAAATATAATGGAACGGCTTGTCAGTGTCATGCAATGTTTTCAGTGTTATGAGTTTGGTCATAACACCAGTATGTGCAGCAGTCAAACTACCATCTGCAACATCTGCTCTAGTGAGCATGTTTTCAAGGACTGCTCTAATAGAAACAACCCTAAGTGTGTCCTTCTGTAATGGTAAACATCATGCAGTATCCCCTAGCTGTCCCGTAAAGAAAGCTACAATGCAGAAAATTCTGGAGGCTAGGAAACAGACGAACACCCAGAAAACCACAACCCAACCGCCTCCAAACATGTCCCAGGCTTCATTCCCTAGTCTCCCTGGAGCTGGAAGGACTCCTACTGCCTCCTCTACTACCACTCCACCACTTCTAATGTTTCGAATACTGCCCCTCTTTCTGCACCTAAACCCAACGCTAACTCCCATGTCCTCCAGGCACAAGGAGCACCATCATTCCCTACGTCTCCATGGTCCTCTGAGGTTGATATTGTGCGGGGTTCTTTGACGTTTATGTTGGCTAAGGATGTGGCAGGTAACGATGTTCACCTCTGTTCCTCTGTTCTCAATGACTTGTTAGTGGCTAATGGGATCAGTCCCATAATAATCCCAAATAATGTACAGTCAATTATGGGCCAGTCCCCCCATGCCAGGCACTATGTGCCCTCTACAACTTCAAATATGCAACCTTCCTTCCACAATCAAGGCTCAACCGTTCTTGAAGACCCGGTTGTAGCAACATCTCTGCCCACTACGTTCACATCTCCCGCTGAACTAGCGCCAGACTCTGGTGCTCAAACTACCGCTAATGAAGCTGACCCTACAGTTCCAGTCAATTATCCAGGATACTTCAAGTGGACTACCACAACTCCCTTGGAGCTCCCTCACTCTCCTCGTGTACCTGTTGTGTCTCCACACCTTGAAACTGAGACTACTACCACTCAATTGTCAGATGACGATTCTGAAGCATCTGTTGATATCACCACCTCCAGTGAGGAAAGGAACTTGTCAGTACGCAGCAAACCACTCAGAACTACGCTCCTCCCCTTGATGAGTCGAGTAGGGAGAGCTTGCATTCGGACAGCAGCTACCATCTCCGAAACGTCAATCCTCGGTCCGCAGCAAACGTGCAAAATACAAGAAATAATGGGGATTACAATTTTCCAACAAGTTAACATTCAACATTTCTTTAATAACCGGTACCTCCTCGAAGTTGAGCTGCACAATCATAACCCTGACATCATCTTCCTGAATGAGGTTGCTGCAAGGGCAGACCAACATATTAAATTACGTGGTTACTCTACTGTTGAGAAATCGAGATGGCTCCATAGTGGCGTAGCCATCCTAGTTAAACTACGGTATATCTTTCGGACCATACACATTGATGAGGACACTGTTCTTGCAGTAGAACTGTCGACCTCGTATGATCAGTTAATTGCTTGTACTGTCTATTTTCCTTTTCGACAGTCGTATATAGAGTTCATTTCCCTCCATGGGATACTGAGTAGGAATGTTCCCAAATTACTAGCAGGTGATTTTAACGCCCATCACCCTGCCTTCTTCAATTGTACAGCTGGACAACCGCTCAGAGACGTTAAGTGTCAACAACTCTTTAACATAATGGCAGCGTGACACCTTTCTTTTCAGGGCCTTTCTTTCAGTCCTTTGTCGGCCCTCGTCCGAGGACTCCTGATTCAGTCTTAACCAACAGAGATTGTGACCTCTACCACTGCAGGGTCTCTCCTGGTGGCAACCTGGGTTCCGACCACATCCCTGTTGTCATTACTCTGCAGACATCGCCGTTTCAGACACCCACTCCTCCGAAACTTAACCTAGCCTCTCTGGGCTTTGATCTGTTCCGATACTACTTGTGCCATGACGATACTATCTCCCTTGATGACCAGCCTGTAACGGCGATTGACGACGCACGGACGAATAATAGAAGCGGCTCATGCCGTTTGTCCAAAAACTACGTCGAAGCTTTACCAGCAATATAAACCTACTAGAGAAATTAGAGATTGCATGAGGAATTATCAAACCGAATGTAGCAGGCACTACCTAACTCGTCTGCCCACACGAGCAATTTTGCAGGGCTGAGGAGAGAGTTACCTGCCCTGATCACCCAGCACAAGAGCGAGTTATGGAAATATCTTGTTCTCTAAGCTAACCAGTATAAACGTGAGCCTGAAAAGTTCTGGAACAAGATCCGCCAGCTTTTAGGGGCCAAACATAAGGCTTGCAGTTATCTAACGCATTCCTTCATTGATAAGGATGATGAGAACGTCGACTTACACCTTGATGACCCACGAGTCCAGGCCACTCTAATGGGTTAACGAATGGAGGGATGAAACCTAGCTTCTCACGCACAATGAGAGTAGATATTTTAATAATACTTGTTATCAATGAGTTAACGAATGGAGAGGACCATCCTCTCACAAGAGAGACGTCTCAGAGAGACGTGTCAAGTTCTCGGTAGAATGCATAATAAGGCCCCAGGCCTTTCGGGCGTAACAGTAAGGGTGACTAAATAGATATATTTTCCTAACTGGGATTTTTGAATAACCCTCTGTTACCCAACCCCTTTAAGTACACATACCAGTTTAGCGCTTTCTGTTTTGACTGGGATAGCCCTGGGTGGCCTGTTTGGGCTTGAGATGTGAGTAAGTTTTACCTTTGCCCTTAGACCAGGCTCAAGCCCCCAGCTATCCCACATTTTTGCATAACATGGGGGCCTGTATATGGGAGAATTATCAAATTTTATGTGGTAATTCAAGTTTGCAACCTGGAAAGTCAATAATCATTCTTTACTGGGTTGGTCAGAGGAAGCATTCACTATAACACTCACACTAAAATAATAATTTACTTTTGTGTGCAACATTGCTAGTTTTTAGGGTGTTATTATTAATTAATACCCTGTGAATAATTTACTTTTGTGTGCAACATTGCTAGTTTTTAGGGTGTTATTATTAATTAATACCCTGTGAATAATTTACCTTTCTGTATAATATTGCTGGTTTTAGGGTGTTATTATTAATTAATACTCTATAAATCATTTACCTTTCTGTGCCATATTGTTGATTTTTAAGGTGTTATTAATACTTGATATTTTGTGCATAATTTACCCTTGCAGGTACAATCTTGCTGATTTTTAGGGGGTTATGCTCACCTAAATTTCTGGGAATAATTTACCTTTGCACCGGTGCAGTAGCTCTTATTTTTTTTTCCCAGGGTTTTCTTTTTGTGTGCAATCCTGTTTAATTTGAGGGAGTCACATGACAACTCCTTGTGAATATACTACTTCAGTATATGTACCTTGCTGTGTGCTTTATTATTTTATATCAGTAAGTTCTGTGGCTGGTAGTAAGATTTGGTGCTATTATTTCCCAAAATGGCTGACACTGGTGAAAATTCTGAGGATGACATGCATTTGGAAGGTGACTTTGAATCAAATCCCCATGATGGGGACCTGGATAAGGAAGTAGTAATTTTACAAATGAAATTAACCCTAGTTGCAGAAGAAAAGGAACGGTTAAGGATTGAGCGTACAAAGATCCAGGAACAGAGAGCCTTAGAGGAGCTCAGGGCTCAAGAAAGAGCTAAAGAGAGGCAGTTTGCTTCTCACCCAGACACAGACACAAGGGTAGATGTTTTTCATTTGGATAAAGCCATAAAATTTGTGCCCAAATTCCTAGAGAAAGACCCAGACCAGTTTTTTCTGTTATTTGAAAGTACGGCCAAATCCCAAGTTTGGCCGGAAAAGGAATGGGCGACATTAGCAAGAACCCAATTAGTTGGTAAAGGGTTACAGGCTATTAGTTCTTTAGAAGGATCTGCCTTTTCTGATTATCATAAGCTAAAAGAGGTAGATTTACTGGCTTATCAAATGTTGCCGGAAAGGTACCGGCAGAAATTCAGAGGATTAAAGTTTCAGTCAGGGCAGTCTTTGGTGGAATATGGTAAGGAGAATATGTCACTTCTAAATAGGTGGTGTCGCTCAAAGGGGGTGGTAGGCAATTATGAAGGTGTAATTACCTTAATTTTGTTAGAGGATCTTTTGAGAAATGTTCCTCCTGACCTTAAGGCATATCTTGAGGAGAAGGATCTTGATGATTTTAATAATGCTTTAGAGCTGGGTGACAGATTTTAAGCTAACCAAAAATTTGGTAGCAGTTACCACACCCCACATACTAATAATGGTAAGTTTTCTCCACCCACCAATAGGAATAAGAAATTTCAGAAGTTTAAGCCACCCATTTATCAGCCTAATAACCAAAAGAGTTTTAATAACCCTAATTTACCAGTACCCACTCGAGGAGCTTTTAAGTCAGCTGTCACAGGTCCAGGACTACAAGGAACAGGTGGGACGAGCCCAGTTCCCCAGAACCAAGGGATCCAACCTAGGTCAAATGGGCAGGGGGCCTTTAAACCTTATCATTGTACATTTTGCAATAAACAGGGCCACCTGCAGCCATATTGTCGAAAGATGCTTAGGGACCAGGCTGTGGCAGATGCTTCTCCAACGTGAGGATGGTGATGTTTCCCCGGCGGTGTTTTTTCTCGGTTTCAGAAAATTCTTGGCTAAGATGAGGTCGATGGCACTAGTGCACCAGTCTGCCAGTCCGCCCAGGATGACGTGGGACTATGAGGTGGTGCTAAACATTCTGGAAGCTGGAGAGATGGGATTGGCATTGGAGCTGGGTCCTGGGAAGGCTATGATGGAACTGTGTGGTGACTTCAAAATGATGATGGATAAAGTCCCTGAGAAAGATAATGTAAGCAGGAAAATTGTAAGAGATTGTGGAAGATTTGGATCTTCTGAAAGACCGGTTGAAGTGTTGGCTCAGCCATGGTGCACCTTAGTGAAAGACTTTTGGGATGCTGAAAAATGGGGCCATGTTAACCCCAATGAGGTAGAGGTTTTGAAATTTGTGAAATGTCAGCAGGCCTGGCATGATGTAAGCTGGGGTGAAATAGGTTCCTTGAAGGAAGTGAAGTGTTTATTTCTAGAGACTGTGTTTGTATCCAGCGAGAGTCGGTGGACGTTGTCTTTTACTGGTCTCACACTAGGTGACACCTTGAAAACGTGCACTGACTACCGCCAGGTACAGTTAAAAAATAAGGTTATGTCTCCTCTTTAAGAACTACATGCAAATTGTGTGAATGAACAGTGGGTGGGTCATCTGTTTCCCATGACCATGTGTGCCAAGGACACACCCGTATTTGTAACTTTAATATCTCTGTCCATGTACCTTTTGTATGCCATTAACCCTCAAGATCTTTTATGTGTAATCCTGAGTTACCCTCCCCGGGTTTTGCAAAATGATACCGAGGTTGGGTCAGTCTTGTTGCAGGGTAGAGCAGGGCAAGTAATGCCACTCGGCTGCTTCTCAGCAAAAAGTAGCAGGCATCAAAGAAGTTATACCTCCATAGAAAAGGAGGCTCTTGCTTTAGTGTTGGCAGTGCAACATTTTGAGGTGCACATATCTTCATCAGTTCACCCTATAACTGTGTATAGTGACCATATTCCTTTACGTTTCCTTCACTTAATGAGGCACCACAATCAGAGACTTACTAGGTGGGCCTTGACTCACGAAATCGTAATGACACGATTGCAAACAAACCATACCCCGGCCGGGATTGAACCCGCGGTCAGAGAGTCTCAAAACTCCAGCCCGTCGCGTTAGCCACTAGACCAGCTAGCCACAATAAGATTCGTCCAACTAGGTATATTTCTACACCATAGGAAGGTTAGCACAGGCACCACTGTGACCACAAATGCAAGTTTTTACAGACGAATCACACGCTAGCTGGAGATTCGTCTGTAAAAACTTGCATTTGTGGTCACAGTGGTGCCTGTGCTAACCTTCCTATGGTGTAGAAATATACCTAGTTGGACGAATCTTATTGTGGCTAGCTGGTCTAGTGGCTAACGCGACAGGCTGGAGTTTTGAGACTCTCTGACCGCGGGTTCAATCCCGGCCGGGGTATGGTTTAGGTGGGCCTTGTTTCTCAAACTTCTTAATCTTGTGATTCATTATGTGAAGGGAGCGGAGAATGTGGTTGCTAATACCTTGTCTTGTGTTTAAAGTGCATGATGTAGTGTACAGATCACTTATCTATTCTTATTTTGCAGTGGTTCGCGGTAGACGAGTAGATGGAACCCTGGACCACCCAAAGGAGAAGGGCAGGTTTAGCTGGAGCTGGAGGTATCAGGATTCCCTAGTGTGTGTATATTTAGGGGGGTAGTCACATCAAAGGCCATGCCTAGGTAAGGTATGCTACGTTTTTTAGGTGTTGGCTGGAATGCCTCGCCTCTGTTTTATGTTGGTATAGGGACTGTTGGACCTAACGTTTTAGTGAATTGTGGGGCTGGCGGTGATGCCCTCCACTGTTTGGGTCATGTCTTTTGATCCGAGGTGTTTTGGTTCTCCAGGACTCTTTTTCAATTTTTCCTTTTTGGATCACCGCTGGGGTGACTCCAGGGTCCTCGGAATGACATGTAGGTGACGGCCTGGGAGGTCTACCTTTTGGGGGTCTTCAGTGATGACTCCAGGGTTTTATGGCCGCAGTCCCACCAACAAGATTTATGTGCCTATCCACCCGTTGTTTTTGGGGGCCTGATATTTTCCCCTCTCCTGTGCTCTCCTGATTCTCGCAGAGGTGTGTCATGGGGAACCAGTTTTGTTTACTAAAGATTGCTGTGAGATGGGAGTGGTAATGTGATGTTGTTTTCTCAGTAGAATTTAACATGTAACATCTGTTTTTCTTTTCTTTGAACTCCTGGAAAATGTACTTACTGTTTAAAAGTTTTTTTTGGTGGCACCTACAGTTTGGTCTGCCTTGCAACATACTGAACTTTGGTGTTACTTCATAAAACGGCATTCCTCAGGGGCACTTTTGTACAAAGTTAACTTGCTTGTTTATAAGTTTGCTTGATGTAATTTAGGTAAAATGCATCAACGCCAGCGCCTGGCCAGCGCTGTGTTGTAATGGTGCCTTTTCCTAAAACAGCTGTCTAAGAGTGTGACTGTGAGCTCGTTGGGCATAGAACTTGATCACTTTTATGTTCAGCGAATTTCATATGTCTGCAATCTAGTACCTCAGTTTGTAAATATTGCATATTTGTAGTACCAAAAGACCGTGATTGTATGGTGGTCATTCCCCAGTTATCATTTTGCCCGTTGCCTCAGACCTTAATGTGGGGTTTAATTTCTTTTTTTTTTCTTTTTGCCTAGCGGGGTCCCTACGGACACCGCTAGCAGAGTGAGACCTATGGTCTGGGGGTGGGGGTGTTATGCAGGGTTCTGCATGACATCGTAATGTACATATAGTGGAGAAGTGTGCCATAATAGTATGAATATTATAGTTGTAAAGAATAATTTTATAATTGATAATGTGCATTTGGGGGTACTGTAAAGAAATCTAACTGTAATTATAAAGAAATTCTGTTAATGATTTATTTTCCAAGCATGTTTGGGTACGCGGAGTAAGCGTGGTTTGAGGGAGTCACGTGACGTTAGCATGGTGTGTAGAGGCTGGCGTCGGAGATGCTGTGTATTTAAGATAAGTTTGTAGTTGTGCACTCATTTTGTTTATCCAACTCAAGCCATAGGCTCTCATATGGCTTACCTGTATGTGCACCCAGGCTCTGACATGGTCAGGGTGCTGTGGGAGGAGTGAGGAAATAAGAAATGAGGTTGGGAGTGGAGTAAAGAGCTGACGAGGCTATATAGGTGTTATGGTGGCTGGACCTCAAGCCAGCAGCTGCTTGTGTACCCTCATTTGGGCGTTTAGGATTAAGGTGTTTCTGTTATGTTATGTTATGGTGACTAAATAGATATATTTTCCTAATTAGGATTTTTTGAATAACCCTCTGTTGCCCAACCCCTTTAAGTGCACATACCAGTTTAGCGCTTTCTGTTTTGACTGGGATAGCCCTAGGTGGCCTGTTTGGGCTTGAGATGTGAGTAACTTTTACCTTTGCCCTTAGACCAGGCTCAAGCCCCCAGCTATCCCACATTTTTGCATAACAGTAAATGACTAGGACACCAATACATAGTGGAAAGACCTAGTGAATCTAAATTGTCAGTGGAATGACTCAAGGATAGTGATTAAACATAACGGAAGTGTTATTTTAAACTAAAATGTGGCATCGGATGCAAGAAGTGCCATGTACTCTGAGGTAATGTGTTACAACTATATGTCTGGCAGCACTACCAGGCAACTACACAGACCCACCATATGCCAGCCTATAATGCTATATTCTCCACACCACAATAACCCAATCATAGCAAGAAAACATGCGCTTGACTTGTGTATGTGGGGCACACGGGAAATGTACCCGAATTAGGAAAGTCTGTGTTATGCTATACACCATAAATGTTTTTGATGGATATTAAGTCTCCATATTATTTATATCCCTCATACCCATGTAATGACCCTCTAACACTCCACCACCCGAGTGAAGAACAGAAAGGTAAAGTGAAAATCAGGTTCTTGTGGTACCCAGATTACAAATAGGATACAGGCAGGATGGAAGTACAGTATACTTGTGGGACATGCAAAAAGGTCCTTGGGAAAACATACAAAATCACATGCAACCTTTGCTTTTCCAAATACCATGTTTTCTGTACAAGAATAAACATTGCATCCCTTAACGACATCATCTAACAAGGTGCTTCTGGATCTGCAATAAGGATATCTAACTATGGATAGGTATCAAGAAAATTCTGAGGAACTATTGGAAAGTCTACCCAAAATATATAGAACATGGGAGGACGAGAAAGGAGTAAAATTTAACATTCAGAATGCCCAGTATACCACAAGAAACAAAAACATCAGTTAGCTAAGTCCCAGCCCTAGGGCTGACCCAGACTCAGCTCCCGGCCTTAATGCTCATCCGGACTCGGCTAAAGACACTACCACAGCCACCACAGTCACAGCCTCTATTACATATGTAGCAGAGGAGGAGTCTTCTGGGGAAAATGTTGGTCTCCGGAAGAGAGATGGCGATGTCTCTGGATTGGCTGTCGAAGACTGAAGCTCAGTTCTAGGATCTGCACAAATCGGGAAAACATCCACCACAAATTGTATCCAGCCAAAAGCAAAATGGTGCCAATTCTATGCTTGGGGCATCTGTAAGCATGGAATATCAGGAAAAACAAATGGAATGCAATTCTGAACATCACAGAAAAATGCCACGACCTCCTGTCTAAAAGAGTGTGTCGTTCTACCTCTTGCAAACTCTTCCATCCTGAGATGTGCCACTCTTCAGTCCTCAAAAAACAATCTTACAATATCATCTGCCCCGTATACCACTTAAAAGGGACCAGGAGGTACACACCCATAAAACAAGTCATAATAGTTACAGTAGTTACAACAACTTCACTCCAAGTGATTTTTTAGTGGCAGGAAACGAACAAGGAAAATGGAAAAAATAACCATAGTAGTTCACCACTTTCGAGCCTTTTTTGGACTGGAGGCACAGCCAGTGGCCCCCCCCCCATGTCCTTCCAGAATCACTATTATTGATGCCAACTACAAAATCCCTCAACAAACACCCAACACGACCTCAGTTTTATTTGCTAATAAACAGGGCCTTAAGCCATTCACCAACAACAAAATTCCTTTCATCAGTGGACTTCCAGGGGAGTCAGATGCACTGTTTGCAGCCTTCACAGAGACCTATGCAAAAGATTACTTTCACAATTAAATATGGATAACTAGGTACAACCTTTACAGATGCGACAGACAAATACAGGAAACAAAGAGAGGTTGGCCTGTATGTCAAAGAGTCGCTCATTTGCACAGAGATACTGAACACCACAAATGATGTAGTTGAACTTCTAGCAATAAATATCGAGAGCCAAAACTTAGTCATTTTGATTATATGTAAACCACTAGATGCAACTTCACAACAGTTCAAGTAACAGCTTTCGAAAATTGACTACTGTCTGCAAAACCTTCCAGCCCCATCCCAAACATCTTGCTGCTCGGTGATTTCAATCTAAGATAGAAAATAGAAAAATGTAGCAAATAATGTTGTAGCAGAGATAATTCCTTGAGGCAGCTCAGATAAAAAGTCACACACACATGAGCTGCTGAATTTCTACAAAACAAAACAAAAAAAAAAAACACACTCTAAGCCAGCAGATGGTGGAGCCAACAAGATTTGAGAACACACTTGACCTTATTTTCACAAATAAGAAGAAGCATAACAATATCAAGTGCAGACTTACATACACTGGGGTCCTGATCAGCAAAATACATACAGCTGTGAGGGTGCCTTAAATACTTCAACTTCAACAACAATAACATCAACTGGGACCAGGTAAACAATGTCCTAAATGTTGTGAAGATATCTTAAATAATATGGACCCTAACCTTGAAAAGATCAACTCCCTGGTAGCTGAATTATGTTCAAGGCATATTCCCCTAAGAAAAAAAAAAGGACATAAACTGGAGAGAGAGAGAGATGCCCTTCTACAGGAGAAGGCGAAGAACCACTGAGTTCCTCAAGAATGCACGGAAGGAAGCGCTAACCAGGGAAGTGGAAAATACAGGATCATACAGGATCCAGGAGACACAAGAGAAGCTAAAAGCGATTAATGAAATTGAAAGAAATTCGAAATATTTCTTTTCATATTCCAAAAACAAGGCAAAAACCACGTCTAGTATAGGGCCTCTACTCAGACAAGATAAAACTTACACAGATGACAACAAAGAAATGAATGAGATACTGAAATCTCAAAACGACTCTGTGTTTAGCGAGCCACTAATCAGTCTAAAGACAGACAATCCAAATAATTTCTTAATGAATTCCAAATTTCTAGACTTTGAGGAAGCCATTGACAACATGCCCATGCACTCAACCCCAGGCCCAGACTCGTGGAACTCTCCTTTCAAGGCAGGTGAAATCGCAGATCTAGAGAATGTGCAGGGAACTTTTACTGCACATCTAAGTTCCATCAGACACCTTAACTGCTGGGAATGCTTGAAAACACTTGACTTATACTCACTGGAGCGCAGGCGAGATACATCATAATCTACATCTGGGAAATCCTAGAGGGACTGGTCCCTCCAGGACACAGAAATCACTCCCTACGAAAGCAAAAAGACTTGGCAGGCGATGTAACATACCCTCAATGAAAAGTAGGAGCGTCATTAGTACACTAAGAGAAAACACAATAAGTGTCCAGGGCCCAAGACTGTTCAACAGCCTCCCTCCAGTCATAAGAGGAATTACCAATAGACACCTGGTTGTCTTCAAGAGGGAGCTGGACAGATACCTACAGCCAGTGCCAGATCAGCCGGGCTGTGGTTCGTACGTTGGACTACATGCTGCCAGCAGTAACAGCTTAGATGTTCAGGCTCTGATCCACCGGGAGGTCTAGTCATGGACCGGGCCGCTGGGGAGTTAATCCCGGGAGTACCCTCCAAAAGGGCTCTAACGGCCAGGACTAGGCATCCTCCATGGGTAGTGTACCACCATTGCAGGGTAACTACTAGAGCGGTAAACTTGTCCAAATATACAAGTACAAATACAAATAGATACAATACAAATAATTAGACCTTCACTTTAAGGAGGTTATTAGTAGAATACACAGGAGGCTATTAGTAAAATATACAGGAGGTTATTAGTAGGATATACAGGAGGTTATTAGTAGAATATACAGGAGGTTATTAGAAGAATACAGTAAAATGACCATTAAAACCACATGAAATCCTGTGTAGTCTGCAGCCAAACAAACAAGTGGGCTTCCACATGGGTTATATGCAGCTTTTGTGGAAATTGGGCTCATGCCCCTTGTGCAGATATCCAAGAATTATCTACAAGAGGTATTAAATCAGGGCAGTGTTTTTGGGTATGCCCAAATGAGATCAATCTTTGGAATAAAATCACATTTGTATTAAAAGAGGATAGCATCAAAGCGGCCTTCATAGTAAACCTGAAAGCATTCAATAACAGATGGGATAATAAAAAGTCTGGGCTGGATGGTGCTATCGCCCTTGGTGCGGATGATGTCTTGGCCGACAGTAACTGTATGACTGGAAGTGCTGGCCAGGTAGACAGGAACAGTAAGGCTGGAGATGCTCTCCTGGCCGACAGTAACTGTAAGGCTGGAGGTGCTATGCTGATAGACAGTAACTGCATGCATGGAGAAATGCATATTAGTGGTCTCTAGGAAGAAAGGAACTGTAGTGGGGAAACAAGTGTAGTCAAGGACAAGATAAAACCAATATTACAAACTAGCAATACCTCAGGAGATAGCAAACAAGGGGATTCCACTAGAAACAGTGAAGATAAATTACCAGAAATAACTGGTGAGAACTCCTTTGTTAGTACTAGTGAAGATAGAAATAAGACAGGAAAACATACACCAGCAGGGAATACAGTCACAAAAATCCAAGGCCAATAGAAACCAAGTCTGTGCAAATATTATGCACTTGGTATCTGCAGGTATGGAATATCTGGAAAAACAGATGGGACGTGCAACTTTGACCACCCTAGAAAATGCCGTGCCCATATGACAACAGGAAAATGCAGCCTCCCGTCCTGTAAGCTTTTTCACTCTGAAATGTGTCACAATTCGATACAGGAAAGACAGTGCTATAACTTATGTTGCCAGACAATATAAGTTATGGCACAAAAAGATACAAAACATCCAAACCATGGGAAAACCTGCGTAGCCACAGCTACTCAAGAGAGAGTTGTTTTTTAGCGCCAGGAAGAAAAAAAACCCCGGCAAGAAATGACAGAAATCGTATGCCAAACCCAATCATTTCTGGAGTGGAACCGCAGTCGATGGCCTCCTCTCCAAATCAACAGATACAGATACTAGTGCTGGGAAAAATGTCTCCCCCAGTACCACCAATACCACCAATACCACCAATCCGAAGACATTCTTCTTTGCAAATATACAGGGTCTAAAGCCAGCAACGAACAACAAAATATCTTCCATCCGTGGACTGCTTACAGAGGCAACTGCAATGTTTGTGGCTTTCACAGAGACCCACATAAAGGATTACTTGGACAATGAAATATGGATCCTGGGTTACAACTTTGCAGTGATAACACCAGGAGGCAGCTCAGACGAGAACTCACACACACACACACACGAGCTTTTAAATCTCTGCACAAAATTCACCATAAACCAGCAAATAATAGAGCCTACTAGACTGGAGAATACACTGGACCTCATCTTCACTAACAATGATGATCTGATAAGAAATGTCACCATATCAAAAACAAATATACTCGGATCACAACATAATCGAGGTTCAGAGATGTATGCGCTGAGCCCCAGACCGACAAAATGTGATCAGTCACGAGGGAGTCTTCACCAAATTCAACTTCAATAACAAGAACATAATGTGGGACCAAGTAAACCAAGTCCTAAATGATATAAGCTGGGAAGATATCCTAAGCAACACAGACCCCAGCTTATGCCTAGAACAGATTAACTCTATGGCACTCGATGCATGCTCAAGGCATATTCCTTTAAGAAAAAGGAGGAGTAGATGTAAAATAGAAAGAGACAGGCGCTCCCTTTACAGGCGAAAGAAAAGAATAACAGAGCGGCTAAAAGAGGCCAATGCGTAGGTAGACACTGGTCAGAGAAATACCAAACATCGAACTAAGGCTGAAGGAATCTTATAGGAGTCAGGAATCGCGGGAAGAACTAAAAGCCATAAATGAAATCGAAAGAAACCCAAAGTATTTCTTTTCTTATGCCAAATCAAAGTCGAGAACAACATCCAGTATTGGGCCCCTACTTAAACAAGATGGGTCCTACACAGATGACAGCAAGGAAATGAGTGAGCTACTCAAGTCCCAATATGACTCAGTTTTTAGCAAGCCGCTAACCAGACTGAGAGTAGAAGATCTAAATGATTTTTTTATGAGAGAGCCACAGAATTTGGTAAACACAAGCCTATCTGATGTTATCCTGACGCCAAATGACTTCGAACAGGCGATAAATGACATGCCCATGCACTCTGCCCCAGGGCCAGACTCATGGAACCCTGTGTTCCTCAAGAACTGCAAGAAGCCCCTATCATGAGCTTTTACCATCCTATGGAGAGGGAGCATGGTCACTGGGGTCGTCCCACAGTTACTAAAAACAACAGACAGCCCCACTCCACAAAGGGGGCAGTACAGCAATAGCAAAGAACTACAGACTGATAGCACTAACATCCCATATCATAAAAATCTTTGAAAGGGTCCTAAGAAGCAAGATCGCCACCCATCTAGATACCCATCAGTTACACAACCCAGGGCAACATGGGTTTAGAGCAGGTCGCTCCTGTCTGTCCCAACTACTGGATCACTACGACAAGGTCCTAGATGCACTAGAAGACAAAAAGAATGCAGATGTAATATACACAGACTTTGCAAAAGCCTTCGACAAGTGTGACCATGGCGTAATAGCGCACAAAATGCGTGCTAAAGGAATAACAGGAAAAGTTGGTAGATGGATCTATAATTTCCTGACAAATAGAACACAAAGAGTAGTAGTCAACAGAGTAAAGTCTGAGGCGGCTACGGTGAAAAGCTCTGTTCCGCAAGGCACAGTACTCGCTCCCATCTTGTTCCTCATCCTCATATCTGACATAGACAAGGATGTAAGCCACAGCACCGTGTCTTCCTTTGCAGATGACACCCGAATCTGCATGACAGTGTCTTCCATTGCAGACACTGCAAGGCTCCAGGCGGACATCAACCAAATCTTTCAATGGGCTGCAGAAAACAATATGAAGTTCAACGATGAGAAATTTCAATTACTCCGATATGGTAAACGTGAGGAAATTAAAACTTCATCAGAGTATAAAACAAATTCCAACCACACAATAGAGCGAAAAACTAACGTCAAAGACCTGGGAGTGATCATGTCGGAGGATCTCACCTTCAAGGACCATAACATTGTATCAATCGCATCTGCTAGAAAAATGACAGGATGGATAATGAGAACCTTCAAAACTAGGGATGCCAAGCCCATGATGACACTCTTCAGGTCGCTTGTTCTATCTAGGCTGGAATATTGCTGCACACTAACAGCACCTTTCAAGGCAGGTGAAATTGCTGACCTAGAAAATGTACAGAGAACCTTCACGGCGCGCATAACGGAGATAAAACACCTCAATTACTGGGAGCGCTTGAAGTTCCTGAACCTGTACTCCCTGGAACGCAGGCGGGAGAGATACATGATTATATACACCTGGAAAATCCTAGAGGGACTAGTACCAAACTTGCACACGAAAATCACTCCCTACGAAAGCAAAAGACTCGGCAGACGATGCAACATCCCCCCAATGAAAAGCAGGGGTGTCACTAGCACGTTAAGAGACAACACAATAAGTGTCAGGGGCCCAAGACTGTTCAACTGCCTCCCAGCATACATAAGGGGGATTACCAATAGACCCCTGGCTGTCTTCAAGCAGGCACTGGACAAGCACCTAAAGTCGGTACCTGACCAGCCGGGCTGTGGTTCGTACGTTGGATTGCGTGCAGCCAGCAGTAACAGCCTGGTTGATCAGGCCCTGATCCACCATGAGGCCTGGTCACAGACCGGGCCACGGGGGCGTTGACCCCCGGAACTCAATATACCTCAAACAACAACTGAGAAATTACTGATTTACTGAAAATGCCATAGTGTTAAACTTTTATCCTATATGGGACTACGTAAGGATGTTTGGACACTTGGTGCCGAGGGAACAATGCTTATTCTTATTTTCTGTGACCACTTTTCTTTAAATGAACGTTTCTTTACTTCACAAAAAAAATAAAGTTTGTTAGTTCTTGGAATATTGCAAAAACATCTGCCCTTTACTCCCACATAACTCCCAAAGTATTTGGAATATTTCCAAAATTTGCTCAAAGAAAAAAAGAGAAATCATTATTCTACAACTTTTGTGAGTATTATATTCCATTTAATTCAGTAATAAAGGAAGAAAGTTGAACAATTGTTGAATAAGTTACATCCGAGATATCGGCCGGGAGCGCCGGCCGGCCCCCGTCTCAAAAAAAAAAAAAAAAAATTCGCGAAAATCGCGTTTGTTTGGGTGTATTTCTTAGTTAACAGATGTTCTAGTGCAGTTAGCCTCTAAATACCGTTTTCTCTTACTCAGAGACTAAAGAATACGACATGGAGACGACATAGAGAGCAGTAACTCAATATTTACCGAAATATTCCTGATAATCTTTCGTCATATTATGGCCTATTTTATTCAGCCTAGAGTATATAACATGTTTGTATGTTATTTAGAGTGTTTATTATATCATATTAGATCAATTCTGATAGACAAATAAGCCGTAAAGTTGATATATAAGCTGATATAAGCGTAATAATGGGTGATTCCTGGCTGGCACCTCGGGAGCAGGAACACTGCCGAGCGTTCCCATCTGGTTCCCGGCAGTCACTAAGTCTCGGGATAACTCCCGCCTACTGTTTTATGATGCCAAATAGTCAGTTATTATATTAGAAAGAATAATGCAAGAAAAGGCTATAAAAAACAAGAAAATAACTCCAAAAAATATATAGGCCGTGAGCAGACTCGGTACCAACATCGCCGTCACCATACCTGATATAAATGACTATAACTGGACCTCACTGTATTCTGTCTGTGTGTGTGTGTGTACTCACCTAATTGTACTCACTTAATTGTGGTTGCAGAGGTCGAGACTCAGCTCCTGGCCCCGCGTCTTCACTGAACGCTACTAGGTCCTCTCTCTGCTCCCTGAGTTTTATCATACCTCGTCTTAAAGCTATGTATGGTTCCTGCCTCCACTACATCACTCGCCAGACTGTACCACTTCCTGACCACTCTATGACCTAAGAAATACTTCCTAACATCCCTATGACTCATCTGAGTCTTCAACTTCCAAGAGTGACCCCTTGTTTCTGTTTGCCCTCTCTGGAACATTCTGTCTCTGTCCACCTTGTCTATTCCACGTAGTATTTTGTATGTTGTTATCATGTCTCCCCTAACCCTCCTGTGCTCCAGTTTCGTCAGGCCGATTTCCCTTAACCTTTCATTGTCGGACATTCCCGTTAGCTTTGGAATTAGCCTTGTTGCAAACTTTTACACTTTCTCTAATTTCTTGAAGTGTTTGACCAGGTGTGGGTTCCAAACTGGTGCTGCATACTCCAGTATGGGCCTGATGTACACAATGTACAGTGTCTAGAACGATTCCTTACTAAGCTAACGGAACGCTATTCTCATGTTTGCCAGGCGCCCATTTGCTGCAGTAGTTATGTTTAATGTGTGCTTCCGGAGACGTGCTCAGTGTTATGCTCACCCCAAGATCTTTCTCCTTGAGTAAGGATTGCAGTCTTTGGCCTCCTAGCCTATACTCTGTCAGCAGTCTTCTTTGTCCTTCCCCAGTCTTCATGAATTTGCATTTGGCAGGGTTGAATTCGAGAAGCCAGTTGCCAGATCATGTGCTCAGCCTGTCCAGGTCTCTTCGCAGTTCTGCCTGAGCCTCATCTGCTTTAATTCTCCTCATTAACTTCACATCATCTGCGAACAGGGACACTTCTGAGTCTATCCCTTCCATCATGTCATTCACGTTTACCAAAAATAGCACTGGTCCTAGGACCGACCCCTGTTGGACCCCACTCGTTACAGGCGCCAAGTGTGATACCATCACGTACCATGGCTCATTGTTGCCTCCCTGTCAGGTATTCTCTGATCCATTTCAATGCCCTTCCTGTTATACACACCTGATACTCCAGCTTCTGCACTAAACTCTTGGGAGGAACTCTATCGAAGGCCTTCCTGCAGTCCAGGAAAATGCAATCAACCCACCCCTCTTTCTCGTGTCTTCTGTTACTTTGTCACAGAGCTCAAGACGGTTTGTGACAGAATTTTCCTTCCATGAATCAGTGCTGGTTGTCTTATAGAATCATGTTCCATTCCAGGTGCTCCACCACTCTCCTCCTGATAATTTTCTCCATGACTTTGCATACTATACACGTCAGTGACACTGGTCTATAGTTTAGTGCCTCGTTTCTGTCTCCTTTCTTAAAAATGGGGACTACATTTGCCGTCTTCCATACTTCAGGTAGTTGCCCAGTTTCAAGGGATGTGTTGAAGATTGTGATTAGTGGCACACACAGCATTTCTGCTCCTTCTTTAATGACCCATGGGGAGATGTTGTCCGGTCCCCTCACCTTTGAGGTATTAAACCTCCTCCTCAGTTGTGTGTATGCCATCCAACACTTGTTGGTATATTCCCTGTTGGTGTTCCCCTCTGTGCTGTTTTCCTAGAGCCCTTCCTGTCTCTACTATAAATACTTTCTTAAATCTCATGTTGAGCTCCTCGCATACCTCATGATCGTTTCTTTTGAGTTCCCCACCTTCTTTCCTCAGCCTGATCACCTGGTCTTTGACTGTTGTCTTCCTCCTAATGTGGCTCTGCAGCACTTTCTGGCCAGACTTGACTTTCGATGCTCTGTTGTTTTCGTACTGTCGCTGGGTCTCCCTCCTTACTTGTGCACACTCGTTTTTGGCTCTTCGACTCATGTCCTTATTTTCCTGGGTTCTATGCATTCTGTACTTTTTCCATTCTCAAGTGCACTTAGTTTTTGCCTCCCTACACCGTCGGGTAAACCATGGGCTTGTTCTGGTCTTCCCATTTTTTTCTGTTGCCCTTTGGAACAAACCTTTCCTCTACCTCCTTGCATTTTGTTGATACGTATCCCATCATTTCGTTTACATGCTGTCCTACCAGTTCTCTATCCCACTTAACCTCCTGCAGGAAGTTCCTCAAACCTATGTAGTTCCCTCTCTTATAGTTTAGCTTTTCCCAATTCATCTCCAGTTACCCTTTCCACCTGTAACTCTACTATGTATTTAAAGCACAGAACCACGTGATCACTAGCTCCTAGGGGCCTCTCATATGTGATGTCCTCAATGTCTGAAGTGCTCAGGGTGAACACAATGTCTGAAGTGCTCAGGGTGAACACAATGTCCAGTCTTGCTGGTTCATTCTTCCCTCTCTCCCTGCTAGTGTCCTTAACATGTTGATGCATGATATTTTCCAATACCACATCCATCATCTTCGCTCTCCATGTTTCGGGACCCCTGTGTGGCTCCAGGTTTTCCCAGTTGATCTCTCTGTGGTTGAAATCACCCATAACCATTAATTTTGCTCTGCTCGAATGAGCTCTTCTTGCCACCTCAGCCAGTGTGTCCACCATCTGTTGCTCTCTTCATATTCCTTTCTATGCCTCCTGCAGTTCTGTTGTGGATTATACATCACTACAATGACTACCTTTGCTCCCCAGACTGAAGTGAACCTACTATGTGATTCCTTTCTCCAATCTCGTCCATGCCTCCCATTTCCTCAAATTTCCATTTTTTTTAACGAGCAGTGCAACCCCTCCCCCTCTGCTCCTTCTATCTTTCCTCAGGATCTGATATATGTGTGTGTGTGTGTGTGTGTGTGTGTGTGTGTATCTGTGTGAACTCACCTAGTTGAGGTTGTAGGGTCGAGTCCAAGCTCCTGGCCCCGCCTCTTCACTGGTCGCTACTAGGTCACTCTTCCTGAACCATGAGCTTTGTCGTACCTCTGCTTAAAGCTATATGTGGATTCTGCCTCCACTACATCCCTTCCCAAACTATTCCACTCCCTGACTACTCTGTGGCTGAAGAAATACTTTATAACATCCCTGTGATTCATCTGTGTCTTCAACTTCCAACTGTGTCCCCTTGTTGCTGTGTCCAATCTCTGGAACCTCCTGTCGTTGTCCACCTTGTCAATTCCTCTCAGTATTTTGAAAGTCGTTATCATGTCCCCCCTATCTCTCCTGTCCTCCAGTGTCGTCAGGTTGATTTCCCTTAACCTCTCCTCGTAGGACATACCTCTTAGCTCTGGGACTAGTCTTGTTGCAAATCTTTGCACTTTCTCTAGTTTCTTTACATGCTTGGCTAGGTGTGGGTTCCAAACTGGTGCCGCATACTCCAATATGGGCCTAACGTACACGGTGTACACGGTCTTGAACGATTCCTTATTAAGATGTCGTAATGCTGTTCTGAGGTTTGCTAGGTGCCCATATGCTGCAGCAGTTATTTGGTTGGTGTGAGCTTCAGGAGATGTGCCTGTTGTTATACTCACCCAAAGATTTTGTTCCTTGAGTGAGGTTTGTAGTCTCTGGCCCCCTAGACTGTACTCCATCTGCGGTCTTCTTTGCCCTTCCCCAATCTTCATGACTTTGCACTTGGTGGGATTGAACTCCAGGAGCCAATTGCTGGACCAGGTCTGCAGCCTGTGCAGATCCCTTTGTAGTTCTGACTGGTCTTCGATCAAATAAATTCTTCCTATCAACTTCACGTCATCTGCAAACAGGGACACCTCGGAGTCTATTCCTTCCGTCATGTCGTTCACAAATACCAGAAACAGCACTGGTCCTAGGACTGACCCTTGTGGGACCCCGCTGGTCACAGGTGCCCATTCTGACACTTCGCCACGTACCATTACTCGCTGCTGTCTTCCTGACAAGTATTCCCTGATATGTACTCACCTATTTGTGGTTGCAGGGGTCGATTCATAGCTCCTGGCCCCGCCTCTTCGCTGATTGCTACTAGGTCCTCTCTCTCCCTGCCCCATGAGCTTTATCATACCACGCCTTAAAACTATGTATGGTTCCCGCCTCCACTACGTTACTTTCAGGGTTATTCCACGGCCAGACTACTCAATGACTGAATAAATACTTCCTTACATCCCTTTGATTCATTTGAGTCTTCAACTTCCAATTGTGACCTCTTGTGTCTGTGTCCCTTCTCTGGAACATCCCGTCTTTGTCCACCTTGTCCATTCCACACAGTATTTTATATGTCGTTATCATGTCTCCCCTGACCCTCCTTTCCTCCAGTGTCATCAGGCCGATTTCCCTCAACCTTTCTTTGTAGGACAATCCCCGAAGCTCTGGGACTAGTCTTGTTGCAAACATTTGCACTTTCTCTAATTTCTTGACGTGCTTGACTAGCTGTGGATTCCAAACTGGTGCTGCATACTCCAGCATGGGCCTGGCGTAAATTGTATACAGAGTCTTGAACGAATCCTTACTGAGGTATCGGAACGCTATCTGTAGGTTTGCCAGGCGCCCGTATGCTGCAGCAGTTATCTGATTGATGTGCGCCTCAGGAGATATGCTCAGTGTTATACTCACCCCCAGATCTTTTTCCTTGAGTGAGATTTGCAGTCTTTAGCCATCTAAACTATATTGTGTCTGCGGTCTTATTGGTCCTTCCCCATTCTTAATGACTTTGCATTTGGCAGGGTTAAACTCAAGGAGCCAGTTGCTGGACCAGGCTTGTAGCCTGTCCAGGTCTCTTTGTAGTCCTGCCTGATCCTCATCCGATTTGATTCTTCTCATTAACTTCACATCATCTGCAAACAAGGACACTTCTGAGTCTATCCCTTCCGTTTAGTTGTTCACATATACCAAGAACAGCACAGGTCCTAGGACTGACCCCTGTGAAACCCCGCTTGTCATAGCCGCCCACTCTGACACCTCGTCACGTACCATGACTCGTTGTTGCCTCCCTGTCAGGTATTTTCTGATCCATTGCAGTGCCTTTCCTGTTATGTGTGCCTGATCCTCTAGCTTTTGCAGTAACCTCTTGTGAGGAACTGTGTCAAAGCCCTTCTTGCAGCCCAAAAAAATGCAGTCGATCCACCCCTCTCTCTCGTCTTACTTCTGTCACCTTGTCATAAAACTCTAGTAGGTTTGTGACACAGGATTTTCCTTCCTTGAAACCATGCTGGTTGTCAATTATACACTTGTTTCTTTCCAGGTGCTCCACCACTCTCCTCCTGATGATCTTGTCAATGACCTTGCATACTATACACGTTAGTGATACATGTCTGTAGTTTAGTGCCTCATGTCTGTCTCCCTTTTAAAAATTGGGACTACATTTGCCATCTTCCATACCTCAAGGAGTTGCCCAGTTTCAATTGATGTGTTGAAGATCTTTGTTAATGGCACACACAATATCTTTGCTCCCTCTTTAATTTTCTCTGAGCCTCCCTTCTTATCTGTGCATATTCGTTTCTGGCTCTTCGGCTGATTTCTTTATTTTCCTGAGTTCTCTGTCTTCTGTACCTTTTCCATTCTCTAGTACACCTAGTTTTTGCCTCCCTACCCCTTTGGGTGAACCAAGGACTCGTTCTGTTCTTCCCATTATTTATGTTTCCCTTGGGAACAAACCTCTCCTCTGCCTCCTTGCATTTTGTTGCTACATAGTCCATCATTTCTTGTACTGGTTTTCCTGTCAGTTCCCTCTCCCACTCAATGTCTTGAAGGAAGTTCCTCATGCCTGAGTAGTTCCCCTTTTTGTAGTTTGTTTTTTCCCACCCTATTCCTGCTACTCTCTCCACTTGGAGCTCAACTATGTAGTCGAAGCACAGAACCACATGATCACTAGCTACCAGGGGCCTTTCATACATGATACCCTCGATGTCCGAACTACTCATGGTGAATACAAGGTCCAGCCTTGCTGGTTCATCCTCTTCTCTCTCTCTGGTAGTGTCTCTAACATGTTGATGCATGAGGTTTTCCAGTACCACATCCATCATC